>NC_080671.1:200436396-200563896 GCF_030247195.1 Topomyia yanbarensis | reverse complement strand
GAAAAACGTCAACCTAATCCCTAATTTTTTTTCGACTCGTTTAGGGTTTCTGGATTTTAACAGAGGCGTAGTTGATGGTTTACGGAGAGGAGTTACACCCCCCCCCTCTACTGTTCGCGCCCCTCCTTTAAAAATCTCCTTAAATCACCCCTCAGACCACCACCCCATTCAGCCCTCATACCCCTCCCTTTCAACCCCGTCATCTTTAAACCACCACTGTATCACAAAGCATAATAATTTAAGCTGGGGAGTCGTTCGTTCATGGGACTTTCGCCCTCTTCACATACCCAGCCCCGCATGACAAAATGAGTTAGCAAGCAGATAACATTGATCTAATGCTGATTAGGCTAATGGAGTATGATATTTTTTTGTTTCAAGTGTTTCACCGTCGACACGTAGCTCATCAAGTTCGTGGCTGGCATGACATTGTGTATAAGTGCAAAGTGTACTAAGAATGTAATGGACATTTCCACAATTATGTTGAACATAAAAAGCCTCCGTGCCATAGTTTAGAGAAATGAGAAAGGCACAATTGCACCGCTAGGTGGATTAAAACAGGTTTTTTTCGTGTTTGCATCAAATCTCGACGTTTTATGCACCTTGAATACATTTAGCATCAAAAATAAAAATTCTATTTTTAATTTTTCCTATAGTTTTTATGAGAAATGTCTGTGTGGCCGCACTCTGAAACCCGTAATTCCGGAACCAGAATTCCGATCGATCCAAAATTCAATAGCAGCCGATGGGAAGGTTGCACCTTTCATTTGAGACTAAGTTTGGGCAAATCGGTCCAGCCATCTCTGAGAAAAATTAGTGACATTATTTGACACATACGCACATACATACACACACATACACACACACATACACACATACAGACTTTTTCCGATCTCGACGAACTGAGTCGAATGGGATATGACACTCGGCCCTCCGGGCCGGGATTAGGTTGACGTTTTTCAGAGTGATTGCATAACCTTTCTATATGAGAAAGGCAAAAATGGGCAAAATCCAAAAAAGTGAATCTTCGTCAAATTTTTTTCGTGTTTGCATCAAATCTCAACGTTTTATGCACCTTGAATACATTTAGCATCAAAAATAAAAATTCAATTTTTTATTTTTCCTATAGTTTTTATGAGAAATTTCTGTGTGGCCGCACTCTGAAACCCGTAATTCCGGAACCAGAATTCCGATCGATCCAAAATTCAATAGCAGCCGATGGGAAGGTTGCACCTTTCATTTGAGACTAAGTTTGGGCAAATCGGTTCAGCCATCTCTGAGAAAAATGAGTGACATTATTTGACACATACGCACATACATACACACACATACACACACATACACACACATTCACACACATACACACACATACACACACATACAGACTTTTTCCGATCTCGACGAACTGAGTCGAATGGGATATGACACTCGGCCCTCCGGGCCGGGATTTGGTTGACGTTTTTCAGAGTGATTGCATAACCTTTCTATATGAGAAAGGCAAAAATGTGCAAAATCCAAAAAAGTGAATCTTCGTCAAATTTTTTTCGTGTTTGTATCAAATCTTGACGTTTTATGCACCTTGAATACATTTAGCATCAAAAATAAAAATTCTATTTTTAATTTTTCCTATAGTTTTTATGAGAAATTTCTGTGTGGCCGCACTCTGAAACCCGTAATTCCGGAACCAGAATTCCGATCGATCCAAAATTCAATAGCAGCCGATGGGAAGGTTGCACCTTTCATTTGAGACTAAGTTTGGGCAAATCGGTTCAGCCATCTCTGAGAAAAATGAGTGACATTATTTGACACATACGCACATACATACACACACACAGATACACACACACATACATACACACATACACACACACACACACAGACTTTTTCCGATCTCGACGAACTGAGTCGAATGGGATATGACACTCGGCCCTCCGGGCCGGGATTAGGTTGACGTTTTTCAGAGTGATTGCATAACCTTTCTATATGAGAAAGGCAAAAATGTGCAAAATCCAAAAAAGTGAATCTTCGTCAAATTTTTTTCGTGTTTGCATCAAATCTTGACGTTTTATGCACCTTGAATACATTTAGCATCAAAAATAAAAATTCTATTTTTAATTTTTCCTATAGTTTTTATGAGAAATTTCTGTGTGGCCGCACTCTGAAACCCGTAATTCCGGAACCAAAATTCCGATCGATCCAAAATTCAATAGCAGTCGATGGGAAGGTTGCACCTTTCAGACTAAGTTTGGGCAAATCGGTTCAGCCATCTCTGAGAAAAATGAGTGACATTATTTGACACATACGCACATACATACACACACATATACACACACATACACACACATACACACACATGCACACACATACATACACACATACACACACACATACAGACTTTTTCCGATCTCGACGAATTGGGTCGAATGGAATATGACACTCAGCCCTCCGGGCCGGGATTAGGTTGTAGACCTGTGCGCCGCCGCGCTACGCCGCCGCCGCCGGTAATTTTTAACGTACGCCGGCGCCGAACGGTAGATCGGCGGCGCGCCGCCGATGCATTTTTCACGCGCCGACAATTCGCGAACTCTAAAATTGTTGACTCAAAATTTTATCCACAAATCTAGGAACATTGTCCATGGGCCGAATATACGACGTTAACTGATTGATGATTTATCACATCTTGATCATTATTTGGTATTAGTGGTCGTCAATTGGATTACAAAATTAAAATAATCTTGATATTTTCTCGAAAACCATTACACGACACTCGTTATATAATTCAAAGATCCATTCTTGCTTCGTCAACTGGTTATGATTGTGAGCATATAAGTTTCAATTCACCATTCGTGTGCGTGAAATGGTCCACAAATTAAAAAAAAACTTCCACTTTCAAGATATATGTGCCTGAAATTTACGATTATGTGCCTGATCCTATTCTTTGCACGTTATCAATTTCACTGGAACGCAGTGTATTATTCATTGATTTTTTAACCGATTCTTAATTCCTAATATGCTACACACGATTCACCAGTCGAGTTCGTGAAACTGTTCATGATGTAATTCATGAAGTAATTAATTTTCCACATAATCTTATTATACTTACGTAAACAATTACAAGGAACTCAGACTATCATTCATGGATTATTCGCTCTGCTTTTTGGTTTTGAAATTTCTATGTGAGCTATTGTGTACAACTGCTAGCAACCAGTCTCATAGGCACGAGCATTAGATACAAAGACATTACTAGGACCTCTCTAGTAACAATTTAGGTTTTAAGACAGTTTTATAGCCATTCGTAAAACTTAGATTGCACTTGTAGTGTGCTATAAAACTTCAATTGTTACTTGGGCTGTAAGCTTGTTATTCCTTTGTTAAAATTCAGAGAAATGTTCGGAATTAAATGAAACTGCGCTGAGCAAAATACATTACCTAGCCACAATTCATGTCCGTGAAATAATTTAGAAAACTATAAGACACGTGACTCTGTGTAAAAAATCCAACGGTAAGCTCAAGACTAAAATATCACGATAACACGACGAGAATTTACAAAAATCGTTGCACGTCGTTCAATTCTTGACTGTTTTAGTCAATAAAGTTAATACAAATCAATGTTTCATCGAGTTATGAATTAGAATCATAAAAATATTAAACATATTCAGACACAACCACCTACTAAACATTTCAGTATAAAGTCTTTTTTTTACGTGAACTAGTTTTGTGAAAACACAAAATTTATTTTCAATACGAGGTTTATTTATAATTGATTGAATCGTCACCTATTTTAAATTTTTTTTCCCGAAGAATAGTTGAGCAAAGTGATCTTGACTTTTCGCGACGCTGGTGCACAGATGTGGCGATACAGAGGGTAAGATTTCTAGTCTCATAAATTATTCATCGTGTGATCTAGCCCCACTCAAGAAAGATTTTCAGTGTCAGTTGCACCAGCCCGGTATCACAGACAAATAAGACGTGATACAGAGCTAATTGCGTTACTTAGTTTCCGCACCCACCCGAAAACGTTACGGTCTTTTCAATCTCATGCAAACCAAAACAAACAATATGGACCAGAAATGTGAAATTCATTCTTGTCGATGTGCCCAAGGTGGGAGTTGTTCACAACCATTTCTTAAGTTACAACACGATGCCGATCGGTGAGTAAGCACATAACAGGACGTTAGTAATTTAATTGATTCGGTGCATCGAATGTATGCAATGGATTAGAATTCGTTGGTCCCCGGAACTGCTGGAGAAATTGGCGGGGTGCAGGTGCTACAAAAACTAGAGAACACTCAGACCATTTTCAATCAGACTTGTTTAGTGAACAGTTTCAACCTAACAGGAGCTAATACGTCAAGTCGTGGAATGATTATGATTGATAGTAACTGTATATTTAGGTTTCGTCAGGGTGTAGATCTGTATTATTCCAGCAAATTGAGCATACTTTGCACTCAAGATAGAAGCAGACCGTACGTTGTAAGAAAATGTAGTGCCAGGGAATCGTATTCCTTATCATTGGCGATTTTGTACTTACAAGAAGTAAAAGTAAACACCAGCCTGGAAAATGAAGTAATGTGTCTACCTTGAAAGGTGTCCTTACACGATCATTAAAAGTGACATTTCTGCGCAGTAATGCCAATAATAACGCCTCGTGTTAGGGTTCCTGATATCTGCGGGATTCTAAAAGAGCGACGGTAAACAACCCAGGGACAGATAGTTCTTGTTTCATATATGTACCACCGATTTGATGGTGGCGCTAGTATGCCTTCTCTGTATGAGTACCACGAACAACGAAACGAAAAAGTTTCAAGAGAAAAGCGTGTTTCGTTACGTGTGTTATGAACGCCGTCAATGCGGCTAGAACAATATTTAGAAAAAGCTTATTCCAAAATGTGAATAAAGAAAACTATTATTAGAGAATAAATTTATCCCTAACTGAAAACCGTCAGCAAAGTTACATAAATCTTATTATATATTTAGCTGGAAATTGTTGTTTTTAACAACCGGCTCTCTTCCCTCCTAAACAGTTTTGGTTTTCTTGTTGTGTGAAGTTTGAAACCGTTAAATCATTGGTGCTTTTTATCTCGAGAAATGTAAATGAAAAATATTTTGGCCAATGAAAGTAAATCACCACCAAGCTTAACCATTCGTTTTGAATAGAATTTGTGTTTTTATTAGAATTCTAGCAGCAAAAAGAAATGGTAGAAATGGTAGAAATGCTTAAATTGATTATTTTCCACAGATATGAAAAATAATAAATGGGATGCGCCTTTTTCAAATTTTGCTCCATTCGAGCCGCCATGACATCACCAAATCACCCCAAAATTTGCTTATGAATTCAATATATGGGAGTTGTCAATTGTCCCCGGGCTTCCGGTAAAGATGACTAAATAGAAACAAAAAACAATGAAACGACAACAACAATTAATTTCCTCAAACAAAACAAAAACTGTTTTACCGTTGCTTAATTTCCCAAATATAGAACAATAAATAATTATTATGGGTCATTGAAATACAGTCGTTACTCTGCATTCTTCAAATTTGTCCATTGCAATCATTATTTCATGCGAAGTCGTAGTATGCGACATCGCCAATTTTTCTATTTCGTTCTTCAAATTTTACAACTGTAAAAATAGTTCCACCTTTCATTTATTATCTTGCATTTGGCAAGCAGGGTGGTCACTATTGGAGCATCAGTTGAAAAAAAAATTGATATGGTTGCGAGAATTACATTTTGTGCAATGTGTTCAACAGATGTCGCTAGTACATCGTGGGCGATGATTTTTTAGATTTTCTTCAAACTGTAACGTTTGTTTGTATGTGCTGTGAAGTCTGTTACAATAGCTACCCAAAATTTGGGAAAGGAATTGTACTGTTAAGAATTTTTTTTAGTTACCTAGGCGTCAATATTCGTCACGCCGACACACGCCGGCGCGCCGCCGCCGATAGGGTCCAACGGCGTGACGCCGCCAACGCCGCCGCCGCCGGACAAAAATGTCGCTTACGCCGCCGCCGATTAAAAAAGCATCGGCGCACACCTCTAGACATGACATGACATGACATGACATGACATGACATGACATGACATGACATGACATGACATGACATGACATGACATGACATGACATGACATGACATGACATGACATGACATGACATGACATGACATGACATGACATGACATGACATGACATGACATGACATGACATGACATGACATGACATGACATGACATGACATGACATGACATGACATGACATGACATGACATGACATGACATGACATGACATGACATGACATGACATGACATGACATGACATGACATGACATGACATGACATGACATGACATGACATGACATGACATGACATGACATGACATGACATGACATGACATGACATGACATGACATGACATGACATGACATGACATGACATGACATGACATGACATGACATGACATGACATGACATGACATGACATGACATGACATGACATGACATGACATGACATGACATGACATGACATGACATGACATGACATGACATGACATGACATGACATGACATGACATGACATGACATGACATGACATGACATGACATGACATGACATGACATGACATGACATGACATGACATGACATGACATGACATGACATAACATAACATACGCCTGCACAAATCGTGGGTGGCTGTACAATGATCAGCTAATATTTACCAAGATATCCACCATATCGTGCCTCAAGAAAAAAACATTTAGAATTAACGCTTTTTCTTCATAGTGGAACAAGCATCACAGTGTACACCTGGCCACGTCCTTACAATCGTCGAGAAAGGGAAAGAATGATAGTTCAACATCTACTTGCAAAAGTGCAGAGAACCCATACTACTTTCATAAATGTTTCAGGAATAGAAGTTTGTGTTAGTAGGGCAGGTTATTTTTGAAGACAACAACATTTCAGTGCAAAATGGATGTAACTTACCTCGTTTAGCCCGTATTTACACTATGAAAATTATTTGGATAAAAAGCATAACATAGAAGAAATAACATTAAACAATTTCACCTGCTCTCAATTAATTAGGGTGCGAGAATTCTCCTCCATCATGAGTGAAATCGTTGCATCAACTAGTCATTTATAGATGGCGCTACGCTGAACAAGAGGGTGTATTTTTGGCGGCTAGATTCACGCGCATGCAATTCAAAGTTGTGACGATAATATCACTACACAAAATCTCTCTATTTTCACGCTATTCACACCTATTAACACGTAACTCTATAGAAGAAATGACTATGTGAATGAATGACTTCGATTTTCCGTGAAACACATTATGTACTTTCGGAAAATATTGCACGAACAGAAAGACACGTCCGTACACGTCAGTCGATTTTCTGGACTTTTGTGCATAAAAAAATACTAACTTTGGTCAGCCGCATTCAAGTGTCTTCCCAGTCATACATTCAGTCTGGAATATAAATTCACACAAAAAGGGGAATTGGAGCAAAATGAACGTGATAGCGTATGTATGATCGTTGTAAATACCAGCAATATTTTTTTCAGACCGTTTTACATAAAAACACATTTTTTGGTAAATTTTATTAAGCCTTTTCAAAAAGTCACGTTTTGAGAACATTTTTTCTCGCAGTGCGGAGTTTTCAATGCATTCATGACATTCGATTGGCAAGTTACAGATGGACATAGTTAACTCTGTACAAAGTACCAACGGATAGGGAAGGAAAGGTAAAGCAATAGACTTTGAATGTGTAATAGTTTGCTTCTTTGTAAAAATATTACTCAACAGCTATCAGTTATCGACAGTAGCATGAGGATCGATGTTAACTTGTTTCAAAGGAACTTCATTTGCATGCAAACATGCTGTGTATAATGAATGTTACAAGACTGAAAATTCGATGCAGTCCGGAAGAACTATGATAAAGATGCAAAATTTCTTCGAAATTAATTATGAAGTAATAGGAAAGGGTGTTTGATGTATGCAAATTTGTTGGGCGTCATGTAATTTGCATAAAATTGTGCAAATTATTTATGTTGATGGATTGAGGCTTTCGCTGCCATGATAGTAATCTTGAACCATTTGATTTATTTTGAGGTGTTTTTGAGGCAAACTGCACCTGATAGTGGTGGCGTAAGTATAAATTTAGTAGTGAGACTAAGCGTCCATCGGTTGCTCTTTATAGCTGAAATTGAAACATTCCAGTACAAACTGCATTTCCTGTCCGTAGCAGCGACGTTGCTTCGTTTGGCAGGTTTCCTGTCGTCAAGAGGGATAAGAAACCGAATAAATCACATCACGTGAGGCAACGGTGGTGAAGAATCAAATCGCCACTAAATAACAAAGGTGCCTCTCGGACTGCAATGCCTCGCGACCATTAAATCATATAGCTGCTTCATGCATTTATTAGTTATGATTGCTTTCCTTGTTTCTGTTCAGTTTGCTGGCGAAACAAAACCAGTGGCTGACCGGGAGTCGGAAATGCTATTCTATGTTTGCATATGCATGACACTTATTCCGCGTCATTCTGAAGCAAGTGGGTAAATATGGCAAAACAAGTAATAAATTTTTGTGTACTTTAACGATTGTTTTGATGTAATCCTGAAACTAGTTGTACTACTATAAGTTTTATTTCTTGGGTTTTAAACTAGCGAGATTTTCGCATAATTTGCAATCAAGCAAAGCCTTAGTAACGTATTCTGTTACAAAGCTGAACCTTCCAAAAAATTTTAATACAAAATTTTTTAATACAAGACAAGATTGAACGATTATACGAATCCCAGGCACATATATACGACAACTGGCTTATAAGACAAACTTACAAATTAACCTCTTCATAGATAGATTATGTTGAACAGCATTTGCAATAGGAAAGCCACTCGTTGGAAAGGTTATACATCTGGCAACGATTTGGCAATAATGATTTTATGCATGGCTAAATATTTTTCAAGCTAAACCCAACATGGCGAAGGTACTTTTCGATGTTTTCCAAATATGGTGATACGATAGGTCACTGTACTCAAGGTTAAGGGGTTACATATCCCATTTTTCAAAAAGCGAACTTTTTCACTGCTCGAGAATCTTTTTCCTAATTTTTTTAGAGATCTGAGAAATAGATCGAAAGTTACAGCGCTTCCAAGCGCGCTTCGTCTGCCAAGAGCAATGATAACTTGAAATTTCAAACTCGATTATTTCGAAATGTCGGTTTTCAAAATATGGTTTTTCCGTGATCACGATTGCCGAAAAATTACTCAACCGATTTTCGATTCCTTTTTAATGCGTAAATTTTTGTTTTGCAGATGAGAATTTTTTAATACAAGTTTTATAGCTTAAATCAGCGACTTTAGAGAGAAAAACGTTCCCGCATGCATGACAAAATTATTATTTATCTAACTAATCGTTAAGGTACGTTGAATCCTCAAATACTAATGGAATTTTTTGAGTATTGGGATTTTAGTTGATATATTGGTCTTCAATCGTGATCACCGCAAACCTCTTAAATATAAAAGACAAAGCTCCGCCAAATAGCAATAAATTTTTATTATTTATTCCGCTGAAAAATGTCCTGCCAAAATACTATAAATTTAATGTATTGAAATCATTACTTTATGCCTTTGCATAAATTCAAACTTTCTTGACATTTTTCAAACAAAAAGTTATATAACCCCTTAAATAAAACAATGTACACACCTAGAAAATCACTGGCTCTACTTTTATTTGAACAGTATGAATACTGCAGATTATTTAAAAATTAATAACACAAATAATAAATGCACAAATAATAAATAACACAAATAATAAAGTCATTCAGATAAGAAAATGAGGAAGTGGCAAATGATGTGAAAAATCATGAAACCGCGGAAGGAAAGACTGAAAAAACATGTTTTTAAGCAGCTGCGTCTGGGTTTGTCATTTGCAAGACTTCTTCGGTGTCCCCGTCGCCGCCAGAGTATGGAATTGGAGTTGTGCATTCCAGCAAACGTGGTTGCTTAGCTGTGCTTTAGCGCTTCGGAGCATTTTTTTCATTCCTTTTCCTTCTGTTTTTCGATCATGTTTTTTTCGATTATCTACTTCAACAACACCTTAAATTAAATTATTGATATCTTACGCCTAATATCTGACAATCTTTCATTAATGACAAACCATAAATTGTGCAATTGCGTTCTTTATGTTCTCTTCACATCGTTTTAACTTTTTTCGCACGTAGTTACTCACATTCCACGCATTTTTCTGTCAAAATAATTGAAATTTACATTATAGTGGTGACCTATAGTGCCTTCAAACAGCTGACCGATCGTGCCCCCAAGCGTATGTTTCATGTTGATGTCCGTATTTTTTTTCAAAAATAAAATTATAAAAAAAAACTTCAATAAATGACTTAGCATTTTTTGAGCGATTTTGAAACCCCTCCCCTTCGTAGCATTTCGTTACAAAGTTGTTAACACCCACCCCCCCCCCCCCCCCCGTATTTCTAAATTTTCGAAGACAGAAGACGTGTTATGTATTGCTGCTGGCAAATTAGGACATATTATAAATTTAAAAGAAGTAAAACATTTGAAAATTCATATTCAAATTATCAGAGCTCTAACATCGAATCTTACTCTGTCAACTATTTAAATAACTTTTTTTTCCTTGTCAGCTCGAAAGTTATTTCCTCTGGAGTGATTAAATTTATCCTCGAATGCGGCCCATTTGGAATGTTGACAGATAAGTAGTAAATAGTTGTTTATATTCAGCAGTAGTAGAAATTAAGGTCACTGAATCTGTGCCGACTTGCAATCTTAATCGTTTGTTTTTTTACGTTGGAGACGAACCACTGCGACCAGTGTTTAGATCTATTGTGGTATCGGTTGTTTCCCATTAATCTGTCAGTATTGTTTGAGTACGAGACCTGTCAAAAACACTTAATTCAAGGTAAATCTATTCAAACCCTTCTCGAACGAGAGCCATTGACAGATTTCGTGCTGAATTGAAATGATCCTGACCGATAAATAGTAAATAAACGGTTAAGATAGTGAGGCTTTGTAACAGAGATTCAGCGTATTTAGTAAACAATAGTTATTATTTAAATCTTAATTTTTCGCTTTTCAAATAAAGGGTCACAATCTGGTCCCTGAAGCTTAAATATTCATATCATCAAACCCAAACGAAGCTTCATGCAAAGAGTTTTTATCCTCGTAACCCTATTTTAGGTTAAAAAATGGCAACCGCATGCAAGAACTGCAGTGACAGTGTCATGACAAATGTTTCCATCATTCTTGCTGTTTCGCATGTAATTTTTTTTTCTATCATGCTGTCAAAATTAAGCATTGAGTTATTTGACGTCCAGGACACCGACACAGTTGCAATGTGTTGACAAAACCTACCGCTCAATCGTCAAACAAACGTTTTGTGGAATTCCTAATACAGAGCAATCGATTCAACTCGGCATAACAAGGCTTGAAGATTATTGATCAAGAGTCAATGCAATATCTTTTGCGTGCCGGAATAATTACAAAAACTAGCTATATATAAACAGATTTAAAAAAATGCGTGGTTTTCTATTATTCTGTACTTATTATTAGGAAGGTGCACAATTCAATCTACATTTTTGTAATTCAAAGAAAGCTACAGTGACACAATCTCATTATCGTACACCGCTATGCGGAATACTTATATGCATTTTACAAGTAGAAATTAAGTTTACGAGACATTTTATATATGTAGAAATAGTTTACTAGACAGCATAGGGAAGATACAATAATTATCTTTGTACTACAAATGCTCATTTTTTCAAAAATAATCATAATTCTAAATATACACGCAATCTCATATTCGTACAGTACACATATTTTTTCAAAAATCAATTGAAATTTCTATAATAAATATTCAATGTGCTAGCTTTTGTTTGTAATTACAGTTTTCAATCGTAATTACTAGTTTTGTGTGTATTCAACTTAAATTTCTAAGATCATTCTCATTATAATCCGGATAGTTTCACACTTTTTATCCAAATACTCTAATTTATTTTTCTAATCAGTTAATAAACGGGGTCCGCAGTGGAGAATCCATAATATTCAAATACACTCAGGTTTTTTTTTACGCGGGGGATACGAGCCGCGTAAATGAAAACCGCGTAAATGAAAACCGCGTAAATTTCAAAATCCGCGTAAATGAAAACCGCGTAAATTTCAAAATCCGCGTAAATGAAAACCGCGTAAATTTCAAAATCCGCGTAAATGAAAACCGCGTAAATTTCAAAATCCGCGTAAATGAAAACCGCGTAAATTTCAAAATCCGCGTAAATGAAGACCACTTAAATTTAAGAATCCGCGATAAAGGGAACCTCATTGATGGATACCGCGTAAATTCCAAAATCCGCGTAAATGAAAACCGCGTAAATTTCAAAAACCGCGTAAATGAAAACCGCGTAAATTTCAAAATCCGCGTAAATGAAAACCGCGTAAATTTCAAAATCCGCGTAAATGAAAACCGCGTAAATTTCAAAATCCGCGTAAAAAAAAACCGCGTAAAAAAATACCGCGCAAAAAAAAACCGCGTAAAAAAAACTTGAGTGTAATTATAAATTTACTCTAAACGTTTTTTGCACGCATTATGCTTTAGGTTCTTCTCCTGATCGAATTTCCAATATCCACCATTTCTTAATAAAAGTACCATTTTATGGAAGCTTTGTTTTAAAATTTATTTTAAGATCGTCATAATAAAATACACATTCTGATCCATCATTCCATCAATGACGACCATATTTCTAGCACTTCTAGTAGACATAATACCCCATACAAAAAAGTCCACTGTCTCTGCGCTTGGCTGCTGTTATAAGCCTTTAACGTCCAGGTCTGAGTTCGATTTTCTCCACTTGAAACAACAGTCATTTGAGTCAAAGATGTTGAATTTGAACTCGTAGATAAAGTTTACAATCTTTCCAATATTCCGATAAATTGTTTCAATGTTGTTTAGTAAATAAACAATTAATTCTTTGTTCCTCTCATTGATGAACAGCTTCTTGCTCAGAACGCAGGTATTGTAATTGGCCGTTCCCCATACATTACAAACCGTACCAGAGCGGATTTATACTTAAATGCTATGATTCAATTTATTTACCATGTATATAACATTAATTGCTGAATTTTCCCAAATTTTTCCTAATTAAAAATCGTTTATCCCTCATCGTAAATTGTTTACAGCTCAAGTTATTTGCAAATATCGGCTTTACGTTTCGCCACATCAAAGCTTTTAACGACATTTTAAATAGTTGAACGCAACCTTTGAACAATTTCAAAGATTTCTTGAAGTGATTTACCTTCATTTTGGTGAGTTTTAAATAATTTTCGTCCCATAATGGCAGCTAGTTTACTTTTTAAACCATTATGTTAATTTGAGAGAATTTCTTAAACTAGTGTAGAGGAAACTGTGCCAATGAACACTTTTCTGTGGTCATAAAATCTATTTTTCTAAGTAAAACAAAATAAAAGAAATAACAGGTCTTAAAATTGACAAATTAATTGACTTTTCAAAAGTGTACGAATATGAAATTGTGCCATTTTCACAACAAGTAATGATTTTTTATGTGTAGTGTACGGAAACTTGCATACTTTAGATTACAAATGATAAGAAAATGATGATGATGATAATTCTACTACCACATGTACAAAACAATACCTATATTAAATAGCGCAAACATTTATGAATCAATATTAAACATATACACTACCTCCCCATCGTCACATATTGTCACAAACTATCAAATCACCCCCTACCTCCTTCAAGGCTACGTCATTTATGAAAGAAGTCATACAATTCTCGTGTTCGGCATTAATTTTTACGTAAGAAAAAACTCACTTGACATTGTTCTACATTGATTAAATGTACTGTACTGAGAATGAAAAACAATGCTTTTTCGCAGATGAACACATGAAAACATAAACGACAAGTAATGCAGCTGATCCACGGTAACAGCCGAAATGACAGTCATTATGTTCTCTAATAGTGAAATTATAGTGATAAAAGTTTTCACGTTTTACAAAACAGCAGAATTTTCCACAATCAAATTTTCCAAACGATTAACTCATAGTCCAAAATCATTAATACACGCTCACCTATGCGACGAAGTTTTGTTTGTGATAACTGGAAAATTATGCTTGCTTTAATACTTTTTTATACGAGGAAAACCTATCTCGCTTTGATATTTATGAAAAAGATACATTCAAACACGTTTATACGAGTAAGTACGAAATGTTTCGAATAAATCCGACCCGACCCACAGTCGGAACACATATTTTTTAAAGCCCGTGACCTGTAACCGATGATAACCAAAACCGAATCATCCCTGATTTCTAAGGGTACGTATTCGGGTCGGGTATCAGGTAAAAATTCCCATGCCCGCCCATCTCTAGTGAAAATCTAGCCAACTTACGCCGGCTCCGTGGCAAGTTGGCGGTACGCTTTAAAAAAGCAATTAAAAATAAAATTTCTTCGGAAGTCCTGATGGGACATTATTAGATGTCTATGATATTGCGAATTTTACCCCCAAATAGACTCACAGCAAAATAATTTTGTCACACGAAAATATGCTCACACCGCATGTACCATAATTTGGTTGTTGCGGTGGCTAACAAAAACAACATTCAACGCCCTCTCTAGGATTGTGCATAAAATGTTCGGTTTGTTTATTTGCTGTCCCCCATGCTGTTTAACGTGAGAATATTTATTTTGCTGCTTTCAAAATGTGCACGAAAGTCTATCTACAGACGAAACAGGCAATAATACTGCAAAATAACCGCCTAGCCAGTGTTTTGCCCCATCAATACTCCGGCATTTGAACTTCGGCGAGCACATCGTACCTAAAAGCAAATTTTCAAAAAGTTTTAGGAAAAAGTCCGAAGTAAATGCCCTCTGCATTAACGAGATATACTAGAAAAAAGACTTTTTAGCTTTGGAGAGAATTCCGGAGATAAAAAATAAGACTATTTTTGCACAATGATGACCGCAGATTACTTGGGCATCTTGCACCACCACCAATTTACACCAACCCCATATTTTATACAAATTTAATAAAAACTACTTCTATTTCGGTGTAATACCTATACGGTGCAGAAAGTTCTTTTCACGCAACCTAAAAAACATAATCTTTCCAGAAATAGTTACAATTAGTGATTCTAAACCTGGAGTCCGCGGCTCTCTAGGGGGCCGTAAAGTCGTTGTTGGGGGTCCGCGAAGAAAAATATATTTTCCGAGTACTTATTGAAATTTCATGTCTTGTTTCCTAAACTGAAAATAATATATTAATAGCATACGAAATCGATGTATATCCGTGGGGGTCCGCAGCAACCCAATGTGATTTCCAAGGGGTCCGTGTTACGAAAAAGGTTGAAAACCGATGCTTTACGGTAATAAGAAAAAAATGCTCCAATAGCGATACGGTTAATTCTAGAATGGTCCTAACAAAAATAATCCCTAAACGGCAATACCAACACATTCAAATTCTCCCTGCGTCACATTCATGTTTCATTAATTCTTATACAATTGACGCATCGGATTGTCTAGAATTTTTTTTGGCCGAAACACAGATTTCAATGTGGCATCCCTGGAACAGTCCTTCCCGTCATGTTCGGGATGCAAGACCTACGGTTTGGACCCACGTATCCGAACCGAGGGTCCGGATACAGACACTTGTCTGGATCTAAGCGCTTAGTCTGGGCCTGGTTCAGGTCTGGACCTTGTAAGGGGAAGAGGATGGGTCCCGTCATAATTCCGGTTGGTTTGCCGAGGCTGACACATACTGAAGAAGTGTTTGGTTGTGTGATGCATAAACACACACACACACACACAAAAATATTTTGTGATTTTAAATTTATTTTCATGGACATATTTGAAGAATGAATATAAATATAAAATAAAGTTCAACCACCATTCCACACAATTTGTCGTGCTTTCTTCAACAAATTTTATTATTATTTTACATGTTGATTAAAAATTACAGTTTCATTAAACGGGATACCAATGTGCTTAATTATATTTTTTATCGAATATTGCTGTAAAATAAATAACATGTAATATCACACGAACGAAAGTGTAAAATCATATGCTTTTTGATGCTCCCACTGAGTGCATCGAATTCAACTTAATTTTTAATCAAATTTTTGATTCAAGCTTCGTATGTTTACAGTCGTATTGATTTACATGTCGTTTAAATTTCATTATTATTTAGTGTGCATGTACACGTACAGCTACTGAAATTCATCATTCCACCGTTTACCACGTTTGCGGTCATATACACACCTAGAAAAAACCGTGTAAATTTACGTCTCCTGACCCTGACATATACGAACATCAAAAATGACTTAGTTTTACGTTTGATTTTAATATTACATGACGTTGAATTTCGTAAATCACGTAGTTTTACTCCACAGATAGCGTTTGTTCTGAATGGCGGTAAGTGTAATTTTATGTCATTGTACATGTAAAGTATATGTTTCATGTAAAATTAAACGGAACATGTTTCGACGTTTAGTGAATTACAGCTTGTTAAATTGTGTCATGTTCGCAATTACGTCAACAATAAAATTCATATTTTTTGGTGTGTAGGTTTAATACAGCAATGGTCTGTTACTAAAACGGTAAACGAATCTTACCCAAAAGTAATAAAAACATACCCGTCGGATTTTGGGTGTAGGAATGCCGCGCGTATTGAAACGAAAGTCTAACCATCAAAGTAAAGAACTGTCCGAACCTCAAGTTGGACACAATCTATTGAAAAACTTCCGTTGGAAACAGAAATTTATGATATTTTGTGTTCTGATTATCATATGCTTAAGCTGTCCTGTTCTTAGAAATTAAAAAAATGAGTATAGATTTATTTTTATTTGAAAGGTCTATTGCAATGTTTTTAAAATCAATTTATTAAAAAAGCTGTCGACTGTCGGACATGTCAGAAGAAATGTACTTGAAATTGATCTTGGGGTATAAATAGTTTCTCTAGTTAAAACATAATTAATTCATGCTTACCTTTTCTTTTCGGACGGACGCATGCTGAATAGCGTGATTGCGAAAGACAATTCAGGAAAAAAGAGCGTTTTTATTAAATGAAGCGCAAAATATTTCCCATTCACGGTTTTATTTTTGCCTATCACTCAATGCAACCTTGCAATAGGAAAGCACGGTTCATAGCTGAAGTAAAGCAAAAATGCTGAAACAGAAAGGAAGAAAGATCCTCCGTTGAAGAGAGCTATTTAGTGCAATGCTTTTCTTACTCGTAGCATGTTTAAGCGTTGGCGTATCGAAGGAAGTATTTTGTAAGGGGGTTCTAACTAGAACCAAGTCTGTATAGCTACTTTGGAAATTAATACACATGATGAGATTAATATCTATCTGTTGAAATTATTTGCCGTAAAAAACTTGTATTATAGTGTTAACGTTTAAACATAAACAAATTATTCAATAACATGGCATTCAGATAAAAACCAAAAAATAATGCATAAATGTTTCACATCTGTGCCACCTGTCGTACACCTAGGCACACCAATGTATCCAGAATTAGTTCAGAAGCATTCGTAGAGATGCTTTTTGATGGCGTTGAAGTGATAGCAGAAGCCATCTCATTACTGCGTGTCTCTTTGGTAACATTTGCTCGAGTCAGATTATGCAATTTCAATTATTTTTTATCCCAAATCGCTAAGAATCGCTAAGGAGTCGCATTTTGCGTTTTTCCTTCAAGATGCTGCTATTTCATGAATGGTTCGCTTGTGTGTTTTTTTCTGCTCGTGATAGGTTGTAACTATGTACCTATTTTTAGCAAACAAGCTCTTTGTCAACATGTTGAATCATCATGTAAGTTATGCAGATTCATATGTAGATGTATTGTGGTATAGCATGAAACCATCTCGTTCGAAACGGCGAGAGAGAAAGACGAATTTCCATTGACACTAATTATATTAGTTGGTAACAGCGTTGTGCAGATATACTTCTGAGCACGGGAGTTTTTGTGTACGAATATAATAAATCACCACATCGACAACAACGACAGGTGGATGAGCCTTATCTCCTGGTATCCAGGAATAAGGATTTCTGCTTCCAATTTTCCCATGCAGCTTATGAGGGTAGTACAAAAACGTTAGTACGGTTAGCACATCATTAACCTTTTAATGCCGGACGCAGGCCTTTTTTATTGTTGTTTCAGTCTTTATTCTATTTACAATCTTTGTGATGTTATTTGGTCTTTCAAATATTTGTAAATTGCGCTTCAAGTGAATGAAAAGCTATTAGTAATCCTTATCATTCACTATAAATTCATGCAACATGTCGTTCATTTGAAAAATAGCTCGTCACTTTTTCTAAAATTGTGTCTATCTATCGCTAATTCTACGACATAATATTGTTTGTTGAACAAGATATTTCCGCTAAACTTTTTTGGTAATTGTTGCAGTTCTCGAGCATACAGATAGGTCGTTAAAGGGTTGATAAAAGTTTAGTTAATTAATTTGAGTGAAAGTTTATCCTTAGTGCCGTCGAGAACAAGCAGACGATTGATGCATTTTCAAATTTTGTGAAGCACACATTTACAATAACTCAGATCTCTATATCATTTGTTTTATGTATTTAATCCAAAGATAAATTTCCATGCGACAATAATGGAAAATTAATATTGAACCTTTATTTATGCATGGCAGATTGGAAAACGTTGGTCGAATATATACATTCAACAACGCTGACAATGTTTAAAAAAGTTTTTCACTCTTATTCCAGTGGGATGTTCAAAAATGTGTTTTAATCCATCTAGTGGTACAATTAGGCCTTTCTCATTCATGCAAATTTAGCTTCCATCACACTATGAGAATGTGCTTGACAACCAGATTAGCTATGTGTCGACGCTGATTAATAAATTGAAAGAACATCGAGATAAGCTTATTTTTCTGTTATGCTAAACTATTTTAATATATGGGGGGATCCCACTTAAAACTTCACCTACCCTGGGTACGCCACCGGCATTACACTTTCGGGTTTGGGTTGCCGAATTTTAGAGTGATAGCATAACCTTTCTATATGGGCAATTAAAAAGGAGCAAAGTCACCCAAGTCTCACAAAGTCGTTTTTTGTCTCATATTTTATTTTTGATATGATATCAAATCTCGACATTTTATGTATTGGAAGACATTTTTGGTAAAAAATACAGTCGTTGGTGGCAAATCGTCACTGTTGTGCTATGACAAGCCCCAATTAGACTTTTTCCAGATGTTAATCAAATTTGAAATGAAACACCTTGGAAATTATTGATGATAGAAACACCGCGGAGAAGACAAGATTCTGTCTATTCGGTAATAATCTTTCAACTTTTGCGAAGATCGGTTGACTACATTGAGAACTTTTGCTTTAAATCCAAAAAAGTCGCACTTTATGACGTATCATTCCGACCAGAATCAAATAACAAAATAATTATAATTATAACAGAATGCAATTTTCATTGCAAACTGTGTTATACATCTTAGTAGTCAAAATAACAGAAAATTGTAACAAGCATCAACAGGAGATATAGTTTCCATGTTTTGTTATAAACTTTTAATCGGGATAACTCTCATGGAAAATTGTCTATGCCAATAAAATAGGAATCAATTATAAACTCTTGCTCATAATTTGGAATTATTTGGTCTAGAAGCAAACTGCGAGATGGATTCTGTAACATGGGCAAAGTATCTAGAAAAAACGTCATAAATTATAAGCACAGCAGAGAAAAAATGTTGCCAAAACAAGTTCAATTGGACGCTTGTGATTTAGAACTGCAAAATCAAGTAGTTTAGTATCTTTATAGTTTTCAGCATCTTTAATATTCGACAACAACAATTCGAGTAAACTTAAACTTCATATGGTTTTTCGGAAAATAGAAACAAAATTGCGTGGTTCGTTTGTCTCTAGTACGTGAGCATCGGTTTTCATGAATATTTGAACATTTTAGCATTGAAAATGATTTACTCTACTATATGGGGCTGGGACTAGGTGTAAAACTTAAATCAAATTTTGACCTACGTCACGAAAATGTGGCATAATTTTAAATGACTGTTGCGCTTTTAATTGTTGATGGATTTGCGTCATTAAAATACTAATCGATTCAGAGAAGTCCAACTTCAAAATTGGTTGCAGCTATACATCGGTATTTCAACTGCACACTATTGAAAAATCCGTATTATTGTGAAACCATTGGGAAAATGTAAGAAAACAAAGTTTTCTCTTACGTTTTGTTAAATGTTGATGGATTTTCATGATCCAAACATCAATCGATTCAGAAAATTGCCAGTAGAAAATTGTTATCAAATTTATCTGTGTATTTTATTAGCACACTATAGGAAAATCCGTAAATATGCAAAATAAATAGGGAAAACATATACAATTTTCACAAATTTGCCTAAAACTTTCCCTACCACGGACCTCATCTCAACATTCATAAGCGTCCTACATATTTCATCGCTTGATATAACCTTGATATAACGGTTTTGACCGAATACCTTCATTACCGTGCCTGCTCTTCTGGTTGGAACAGTTTTTTTCATACGTTTATTTGACACGGCATTTGCGAAAGCTTTTTGCGCCAAAGGTTCTTTTTTTTTACATAGCATGTCACACAAATCCTTAAGACTAATTCTAACTATACTAGTAATTTGTCTAAAACTAACACTGTAATCACATTAAAGTTTGATTCTTTCTGCGATTCTTATATTTCATAATGATCTTATATTTTCGTGTGTAATTATTTACATTTTTGTCTAATTGTCTGAACTTAAAACAAAACTAAATATTCTAGGACACTTTAATTGGTGAATGATTAGTCATGGATGAGAGATGAGGAGCTGAATCTAATTACATTTTGACAGACGCTGTTTTTAGAAAATGATAAGTTCCATGTATAGAGAATCGCAGTAAGCCAGAATGTCTTTAACAGGAACATGTATTGGTTTTCCTTAGACTTGTAAAGAATCTACTAATTGTGATCTGGCTTTACGATATTCAGTGCACGACCAAACAACGTGCTCAATGCCGTGGTAACCCTCTCCACAAGCACAATGATTTCCCTTTGCGAGCTCTATACGGCGGAGATGCGCATCTAAAGTATAATGATTGGACATGAGCCTAGGCATAACACGGATAAAGTCCCGACTTACATCCAATTCTTTGAACCATGCCTTCGTTAATACTTTAGGGATAATTGAGTGTAGCCATCGTCCCAGATCTCCGTTGGGCAGGACCAGTTAGATTATCGTAACTGTTGCTTGTAGGATAGCTGTTAGATCTTCCATTTGACACGAGCTACGCAAAGGGAACGTTTGTCTGTATGTGCTGAAAGGATTTTGTTCGCAGTTCCAAGCGACGATGGCTGAACAGCAGACCAAGCCAATTCCCTCATACATAACCGTCACAGTGTTAGCAAGTGACGATGTTCCCATTCATCAGACATCATTAGTCACGTACTCAGGGCAAATTCCTACGTGCCATTTCTACACGAAGACGCTGCACCTCGGAAAACCTTGCGCAGAAACTGTTAAGGAAAACTTAACCCATCCAACTGAAATCAGCACACAACCATCTTGCGCTAAACCACTAACAGCTGCAAAACCAACATCTCCGGATCAAGCAACAACAACAACGAAACAAATGCCGAAAAATACGAACATACAATAACGACCTATATGAGTAAGACACAGACTAGAACATCCGACCGCGAGCAGCAGGAAAGTAGTACGGATGAGGACATGGACGACAACGCGAAAGAAGACAAACGAATCGAACCTCAACTTGCAGTGGACAACACAGCAATATTTCGCCCCCTAGAAAAAGGATCTCAACACGCAGAAGCAAGCTGCGCCTGAACGAGACAAAAAATTCAGTTGTTTTTTTATTTATTGTAAAAAAACGAACAATCGGCCTCGTCGAGCTACCGCATTTGGGCCTAAATAAATTTATTATTTATGAAAAAAAACATATGCATGAGCCTTGGCGGCAAGGTTAGAATCGTTTCATAGGATTCTTGTCCTTAATCACAAGACAGTTATCTGCAAACCGTCCTTATTAGAACGAATATATACTGGAAAAATAATTGAATTGAAAAATTTATTTTATTAGCTTGTCTAAATGTTTATGATCAATTCTGTATATTTTACTAATGAACAATAACATTAAAAATAACAACATAATGCGTATGTGCCCTGAAAAATGATGCCATATTGATACGATGAAATAAATTCGCGCATGGTATTCGCTAGTCATGCTGCATTTTCAATGTAACAATGATCGTGTCTTGTACACAACCCTCTATTTTTTGTATTATCAATTATAACAATAGCTACACAGTGGGATACAGAATTAAGCAACAGAAAAAGGTGAAGTAAGTGATTAAACACCCGAGCAGAGCCTGATATCAAATTGAGAACTAAACTTGATATTGTGATGTAGTAGGTAATGATTACTCGTGTTGCTATCGTTTTGGTCGTTTTAACGGTTAAAAGATCAAAATCGAAAGCAGAAACATTGTCCTATGACAACAAATAGAAAACGATTTATGCTATCAGTGAAAGCAAATTGAAAGCTCGTTGAGATGTTGAAATGTTTCAATAAAAACAAAATAAGTAATCAATTTGATGTTTGCCAAAGAAAAAGAAACAATCATTTTTTGTTCCAAAAAACGCAAAGCAAAGTGAGATCAAAATATGATGTCCTCTCTGAAAAAGTTTAAACTGATATCAAAATAGGATTTCAATTTGATGGCTGATATCAAAATATGATGTCTACTTGCTGTAATTTTGATGTTTTACTTTGCTCGGGCAGTGCTACAAAGAAACATACATTGAATGAACTTTTCAAGAAAGCTAGTATAGGTTGTAAGTGTAGTCAAAGATAACACATAACCACGTTTGATCAGTTTAATATACCCCCGAAATCTTGATTTATAGCAAAGAAACATTTTCTGGGACACCAAAAAAATTAGCTACGTTATCATGTGTCAGCCGATTTTGATTTTTCAAACAGTTCCAGAAAGAAAGAATAGACCTATCCAACGGTATGTTATGTTATACTGTTTTGTAAGAAATGTTGTGCGATTCTGGGACAACAGTATAAAAATTGACATTTCTTGCGTTTTTCTCATAAAACTAAGCAAATGTTTCAACTTTTTTCCAAAAGTCCTAGTTCTAATGACAATTTAACAATTTGAAAGAATTGCCTTTAATTCCGCGTCCAACGACATGTTAATCGTTAAAATCGATACAAAAATGGAAGAGTTATTCAAAATTTCACAAATTAGACCTTCCATGCCTCATAATGGGATTACCTCATCAGGTGGTTTTCTAGAATTTTTTCGAACATAAAAACAATAAGAGATCGTTTTGCGTATTTTTGAACATTGAACATGTATTTACCCAACAAAACAAAAAAGTTTGTTGAATGTCGAAATAAATAAATAAATAAAAAAGGCGGATTTATAAACAATCTCGTGCGGCAGCTCGCCGCAGTTAATTAAAAACTTGTGCAAGATTCAGTAATATTCACCTGAAACAAAAGAGTGGAATAATTCCTTATTCGGAGAGCTTTTCTCCGCAGGATGAATTATTAATGGCGATTGAAAGTTGAAATTTAAAATATTTTAGTCATTTTTAATAAAGTACTCGTTTTTTCAGGCCTTTTAGCAGTAAGTTCGTTTTGGGGATGGGGGCGTCGCTTAAGAAATTTTCAGTGGAAAAAAATATCGCATCCACGGAGTCTATTCAGTCAATTTCCATTCACTAAAGCAACATTTAAACAACATGTTCCTCAATTTTCATTGCAAAATATTGGGTGAGCGACATTGCATCTTGCGCTGTACGCGCGGTCTACACTATAACTAAAAATCTCTTGGACAAATCGTTCTTTCTGACAAGCACCTTTCATAAATTACGTAATGTTTTAGGAGAGGGGGGATACGACAAATTGTGACATGTTGTGACATATGGGGGAGGGGGAGTAAATTAGAACGTTACATAACATGTTTTTACTGAAGAAAAAAAATGTTGAAGAACTTGTTACGTAACAGAGGAGGGGGATAGAAAAATGTATGACAGTTTGTTACATAGGGGGATGGGGGAGTGAATTTTGGGTAATTTTTGCGTTACGTCATTTATGGATGGTCCCATATGTTGCACAGTTCTTCTTCATATCGTTGCCCAGGTAACTAGGGGAGAGAGGGTAACAATGAAACACATTTTTTCTACAATTTAATTTTGATGATAATACATGTTATTTGTGTAATCAAAAGTGATACATAGTGCCACTAGGTTGTTAACTAATACATATATTTTTTCCAGCTGGTAAAATTCACGGGAAATAACATTTTTTGGATAATAAACAGTTGGTGGTAAAATGTATCACTGCCCAGAAAAATAATGAATTTTTGAAAACTCAATCGGCCCACCCCTGAGTCGATTCCTAGTGCCAACAGGAGTACTTGCTCCAAATTTGAAGCAAATCGGACAAGTCTACCTACCGGACCAACATGCTTGAAGTTTGTATGGGATTTTTCGACAATTTACATGGAGAAAACCCTCTTGCTCACATTTTCGCCGCTAGGTGGCACTGTATACGTCAGATTATCACCAAAAGTGAAACTTAAGAAGATATTTTTATTATCTACAACTTTGTTGAAGACTGCAAAGCGATCCGACTCTAATAGGAAAAGTTATTAAACTTTTAACGAAGTGATGTCTGAGTCAGTTTTGCATGGGGCCTAGCAGTGCATGATAGTGTATCAGTACTAGGTTCTAACAAACTAAACGTTTTTGTGGATTAATGGTTAGATTTAGCCGAATAGTATGTTCGGAAGAATTGCAGTACATAATACGAGGTATGTTTTGGTTAGAAAATTTTAGTTCAATCTGTGACCGCATAGATGGCGCCAACACTAACTTTTCAACGGAGAGAGATAGAGTATCGAGATGTTTGGGAGAATTAATGCAATATTCTTGTTCTACAACTTTGTAGAAGACACCTAATTTCTATCTCTCTTTGTTGAAAAGTTAGTGTTGGTGCCATCTATGCGGTCAGATGTGGAACTACAATTTTCTAACCAAAACATAACTCGTATTATGTACTACAATTCTTCCGAACATACTATTCAGCTAAATCTAACCATTATTCCATAAAAATGTTTAGTTTGTTAGAACCTAGTACTGATACACTCCCATGCACTGCTAGGCCCCATGCAAAACTGACTCAGACATCACTACGTTAAAAGTTTAATAACTTTTCCTATTAGAGTCGGATCGCTTTGCAGTCTTCAACAAAGTTGTAGATCATAAAATTATCTTCTTAAGTTTCACTTTTGGTGATAATCTGATGTATACAGTGCCACCTAGCGGCGAAAATGTGAGCAAGTGGGTTTTCTCCATGTAAATTGTCGAAAAATCCCATACAAACTTCAAGCACGTTGGTCCGGTAGCTAGACTTGTTCGATTTGGCTCAAATTTGGAGCAGACACTCCTGGTGGGACTAGGAATCGACTCAGGGGTGGGCCGATGGGGGTCATTTTTTTTCTGTCACTCTATGTATCAGTGTGCCCCATGGGTAGGAACTATGAAACACGATGTCGTCTATAGTGAAATATTCTACTTATAAATTTTATTCTTTTGTTTTGACGAAGAATGATCCTAACGCTTTGAATTAAAGTTATATTGAGGCGAAAATCGTTTGTTTACGAAAGAATCCACTATATCATCGCGTAACATCGAACCACCATATATGCATATTAACTGCAATCCTGAAATAAGAGACAATTTCTACAAAATTTGGCCAAATTTACTAATTCTGCACTATATGAGTAGTATTTAGTGTGGAAAATCGAAACCCATTGACATTTTGAGACAGACCACAAAAACAAACAAAAATCACTGTTCCCCATACGCCATCGTTTCACAGTTACCCAATGGGTCTATTCATGAAAATTGTGAAATCACACAGAACCATGAGTAGTTACCAAAAAACTTTGTTCGCGGCAAATGTTGAGCATAAAATTTGCTATAAATAGCAATAGACTAAACATTTATTCAATGAATGGTAATTCATAAAGATGGAATAATGTTTATCATTACAAATTTACTCTGGCTATCACAAAACAAACAAATATCCATTAAAAGAGATAGAGTTAGCAGATCTCTTCCAAAATATAGCAACACGTGTAAATAATTAGAAATTGTGAAATATGAGGGAATTAGACGATTGCGATCATGCATTGTGATTTTATTGCGAATGTTTCATAGTTCCTGCTGATCCACTGTTACCCTCTCTCCCCTACATGAGCTTTTAACAAAATTTTAAGTACACACATAAGCGCGCTCACATTTTCTATTGTTGCACTCACAATCTCACAATTATTCCTAACACCTGTGCGCAGTGATACAGATTAGCCTTCTTAAGTTGCAGAAGTAGAAGAACGAAATCACAATTTTCATCGGCGCAGACAATTATAACACACATGCAATATAATATATAGTATACCTTCCACGCTTTGTCTAAAAAAATGGCATATGTAGTGTTATATTTCTTATACGAGAAAGGCAAAAAGTATAAGTCAGCTTGAACGCAATTTTGATAATAGCTTCTAATTAGGTACATACATTTAGACTCGCGAAAAAATTAGAACAACGCTGTTGAAAC
Source organism: Topomyia yanbarensis (assembly GCF_030247195.1). NCBI lineage: Eukaryota > Metazoa > Arthropoda > Insecta > Diptera > Culicidae > Topomyia > Topomyia yanbarensis. Next base: position 200,537,238 of record NC_080671.1, on the reverse strand, counting down.
TAAAACACGTACATTCCAGTGAAGAAGTGAGTTATTGGACACAGTACTAATCTATAAATAATGCACACACGGACCGTGTTTGACCGGATACAGTCCACTAGAAAGGTTCACATTTGAGGTTTTATTAGTTGATGATCAGCAAGCTGCTTTACGCTCGATTGCGACTAATTTGTTTTGATTTTATTGTTCACAATGAACTGACCGTATTCCTGATGTTCCAGCTTGTATCGATGAACGTTATTCCGGTAGGCCTGTGGATTCTCTAAATTCCGCTCAACAACATCCGAAAGCAATACCTCCGCTGGCACCTCACTGAGTCCTTTTCCCATACCATAGAAAATATCCTCCGAATAGACACGGTCCTTTAGGCGGTACGTCCCGTGTAAAATATCCCAGTAGTAGATGTTGAAGCCAAAATTCACGTGGAAATATTGATGATGATTGTCATGGAAAATAGTATCCGGCTGCCATGGTTGCCACCAGAAGGATTTGAAATTAACACCGGAGTGACCCAAAATCCCTTGACAGTAGGCATAAACCACAACGACGTAGAACGGTGCTGAAAAAGCAAATGGACAAATCAATTGAATCGATGCAAGTCGACAGGATCGACAATCTCATACCCCAGTGAACAGGAACAGTGACAATTGGAACAAGCATTACAAGTTGGGTGAAAATAATCTCAACCGGATGACTGGCCGTAACGGAGAACGCCGTCGGTTGCTTATACGTGTGATGCAGCTTGTGGAAATTCCTGTACAACCAGGGCCAATGAAATATTCGGTGGATCCAGTATGTTGAGTAATCCTAGAATAGTGCACAACGTATATTAAATTATTGAAAGTTGGCCCACCATTGCAGCAAGTCGACTAGTACTATCGACAATTTGTGTATGTTTGAGTTTCAGTTTGTACATGTAATGCAATTGTATGAGGAGAGGTTGAATTAGCCCCATTGAATAGAATTGTAAAACAGACGCGTGGTAGTTGGTAGAAATGTCTATAAATAAAGATCGTCGCTGTTATGCTATTTTATGACGAGCGTCATTAAGCACATTTCGAGAAAAACGATTTTCAAAGTTTGAGATTATGAATATCTTGAAGCTTATAAATGGTATAAACAATTCAAAGAAGACAATTGATACTTCTATCTATTCTGTATTAATCTATCAACTCTCTTGATCTCTATTACGAAGACGGTTAACAAGGTTGCGAGTTTTTACTATAAATGTAAACAAAAGTCGCATTCACACGGGTCGTAGGCGTGTATCCAGCATTTTTCGTGCCATAATAACGGTCTAAATTGTTCAGTTCGTAATACGTTTAATTGCCCTTTTTAACAATAATCGTTTACGTCAGCTTGACAGCAACGTCCAGTTGAAGATGTCGGGCGTTCATTGAATAAACATCTAACAGGGCCACCGATAGGGGGGGGGGGGGGGGGGACCGGAGTGTTTCCCCTCGGGCCCGGAGTTTTGAAGAGGGCCCGGATTTTTAACAGAAATTTTGACAAATACTTTTTCGACAAAAATTTATTTGAGAATGCAATTAAAAATTCAATATCTTGTGTATGAGGTAACTAGAATAGCGAAAATTCTAAACTACTGCATATTTCATATCAACTATGTTTATACCAACCTAATTCTCGCATCGAAACAAGATCAGACTCGAACGGGCATAGCGGAATTTGTACATTGAATATCATGTACGCAGCTCACCTGGGTTCGAATTCCAACCCCGCACACAGGAATAGAGATTTGTTATAGGAAAATTCTTAACCTGAATGTAGAAGCGAATGACCTTAAGGTTAAAATTTCAATAAACGAAACAAAAATTTGATCAGACTTGTAAGGGTAAAACAATTAAATTGTTTGATTTGAAGTCATGAGGTTGTCTTCAAATTTCGCCAATTTGAAATCGATTTTATTGATTTATTGAATTTCCAATCTTCGAAAGCGCTGGATTAGCACCGAAAGTAATTCTTGAAAGAAAAAAACCCTGCGTAGGGTTGCCACACCGGTTTTTGGAGGCGAATTCCGTGTCTTCGTTCAGGTAAATCCGAATTCGCCCGGAAGAATCCATTGGATTATTTGCAATTTTGCGTTGCCCTTTTCTTTACCAGGAATCGCACAGCACCCAGTCCTCATAAATATCATTCTCGGGTTGCAGGCCCTAATTGTTAAGGAGGGCCCCTCTTGGCGTTGACAAATAGTATTTTAAAAGAGCCATTTGGGTTTACTAAAGTAGTAAACCCCATCGAACTTTCGCTTCAATAGATTAATGTTCCTCACAAAGATTCCCGAAAGAAACTGAAGTGTGAGTTCACACCCCGTGTTTGTTTACTGAGGAACAGAGCAAAGCTCGCTCGGGTTATCCTTCACAGCGTGAATATCCGACAAAGCGAATCACTACATCCAACTAAATCAACGAAACTGTTAACAAATTCAAAAACATGCAACTAAATGTGAACGGCACAGAAAGGTGGAGTGCTTTACCAAAACAATACATTCTACGGTGTATGTGAAGAAAATAAGATATTTTTCCTCCTAGTGCTACGACCTACATAAGAAATAAAACAGTGCAAATTTATTTGTTTTTAAACGTTTTATACAATAAAAAGCAATGGAAGCGCTTCAAAATTCTGTCGAGTGATCACTTTAATTCGAAATTCTAATTGATTTCAACGCATACCCATGTGTGTCTTGAAGTCTATCCCCTGCTCAGTAAAATTCCGCTGGTCAAAGTACCACTAGAGGCGGTAACCCTACCTCTATTTGAGAGCTCAATTGGTCAAATTTAAATCTAAAATTTTATATATTTGGTTTTCCGTTCATTGATTACATAATCTATACAAAATCATATTCAGATACGAGATGGTACGGAAACATTTTTTTAAAGGGGTCATACTCAAATGACGTAGCTTTTTTCGGCGGTTTTTGACTACCAATTCCCCCTAGCAAAGAGGCCAGGGATGGAAAAAAATACGTTTTACAATTCTTCCAAATACGGCCTTTTATCAACATTTTCATTATAACAGCAAATTGCGTACACAACAAGCCCCTTTCGTGACGAGTATAGTGTTAATAGTTTTGTTTTGAATTTTATATGTCATGGAGCATGAAGAAAAGATCTCTCAGTTCACAATCTTGCAGCTACCAACTATTCTAAGAAGCACACGTTCAACTAAATTGCTAAATTGAACTCTGTTACCAAACTAAATCTACTAATTAGCAAAATTAGCTAACTAATGTAGCAAGTTAAATCCGCATACAAAATCTTATCGTTTTGGAGGAGTGAGCGTGAGATCTTGAACGTCGCCTCCTGAACTTTTTTTTATTCCCACATGGATTTTTTTGTTAAAATTTCATTGATCTATTTTTTCAAGTTGTGGGTTGTATTTGTATTTCTACAATCGTAAGATTCTGCCTTTTTTCTATTTGCATTTTATTTTCCTGCTTTTTATTTGTTTCTTTTGTCATTACATCTAATTTTTAGAATTTGTCTATATACTACATTTATTCTTGCCATAGCCTTTTTCTATTTCCTTTTTCATGTTTTTTGCATTTCCAAAAGCAATTTTACTTATTCAAATTCATTCCAATTTGTCTTATTGTTTAATTTTTTACCTTTCTCCTATTTTCTTCCTCATTTTCTAGTTTTTAGCTTTCTGTTTATCGTAGTTTTATTTTTTCCCTTTGTTCATTTAGTATAATTTTATTTATTTTTTATACCATTTTCTTAAGATTTAATTCGTTATTGTTATTCCTTCATGTTTTCCATTTAACCTATTTTGAAAGTACTTTTTCTGTTGACCATTTTCCTATACGTTAACATTGATTTTTTTTATTTTCCTAAAACAACATCTGATTTATCTTTTCTTGACACTTTTTCTTAATTTTACATTTAGTTCGTTGCTTGAACTCGTTTCAAATTTCTTTTGTAATGGTTTTTCTATTCTTTAAATAATATCCATTTTATTCATTTTTTCGTGTTAATATCTCCATTTTTGTGTTTCTATAGTATAACGTGTTGGCTTTTTTCTACTATTTTTTGTTTTCCATTTTGTTTGTTTGCTCTGTTTTTGTTCAATACGCCCATTTTTTTTACTTTTTCGTTTTTTCATCATTTTAATTGTCCAGTTTTTCAAAATTTTCAGGTTCGTCCATTTTTTAAATTTCTCTATGGTTATTTTATTCTTGTCTTTTATGTATACTCCTCTAGTTTTATGCATTCTTAGCGTTTTATTTATTTTTTCTATTGTTTTAAATATGTCTTGTTTTTAATGTTAAATAAATTTTATTATTCTTGATTTATCGAGTTTTTCATTTTTATGCATCTTTTATATTAATGTTTGTATTCTATTTAGTAGTTTTTTCTTCAATTTCATTGATTCTAAAACATTTTCCTACTTTCCTATCGATTTTTTATTATTTTCACCATTTGTTCAATAATGTTCGACATTTTTAATCTTCGCAATATGTTTTTCTAGTTTCCTGTTTTCCTTTGTCAATTTTTTATAGGTTTTGTTTTGGTTTTTTTTTCGATTAAACAATTTTTTACAATTGACATTAATTTGTTTATTTGGTTTATTTTGTTGTTTTTAGCTCTTTTGTACATTCTTTTAATATTAAGTTTTCCTATTGTTTTTTTTATCTTTTTCCATTGATCGCAGTTTAGATATTTTTATGATTACTACATTTTTAATCTTGCCATTTTCTTACTTTTATAACTACTTTTAACAAAAATGGCGCTTTTCAAAGTCACTAAAACTGTCGAAGAGGTATTAAAAACTCCAAAAGTATAAAAAACTCTACTTTTTTCCTTCATTGGCACTACAAACAACTATAGCAAAAAATGGTACATAAATTTAAAATTTCAGTGTAATATACATAATATCAGTGAACTCCAATGGTTTTCAAATATAATTTGGAAATTAAAATTCTACACAAAGAAGAAAGTGAAAGCCTTTACGAATATACAAGGAATCAGGTATGTCCAAAAAAACTCCACCCAAGTGCCCAGTACCATAACCTCATCACAATGGTAGCAAATCTTTACACCATCCGTCAATTTCCCTCTTAACAGGACATTCGGTTTCTTTCGTGAATCCTCCGACAAACCCGCACCTTACGGGCCGGAATATCGTACCCGATCAAACGAGGAGACGATACGGGACTAGAATCGTCGTGCGAGAACATCACGTGGAAACCCATCCAACAAGCCCTCAGCCTAGTGAACGCTCCACCCTTTCGCTGATTTGTTCACATGCGAACGTTGGCGATCGTTTCGATCTAGTAACGACAAGTAGCAGCGCATAGTCATTCGCCGAGCATCGGCGAATGTTCCACTCGTCGGAAAAATCAACCTATCCGCCCCAAAAAGCCGAAGGCCGAAGGAATCCTCAATTCACCACGCTTCCGACGGTCGGGAAATTATCACCAGCAGCAGATCCAGTCATCGCCGGCCGGCCACCAATACACACAAACACACATTGTAGGTAATTAAATTTAAGTTGAATTTAATCGAGTCGCGTTCTTGTCGTTCTGTTTGGTGTCCCTATAGCCGACCTTGAGAGTTCCGTCTCTCACGCTCGAGCTTGCCTGTGCAAAAGAGGCCGTTGAGAGCCCACCCCAGACGGTCCCCGTGGCTTTACCAGGGACTAGGGGTTTTGTCGAAGTCCGTCTGACTGAGAATTAACAGATGTCGTCTAGCATATCATACTAAGAGTTAAGGAGCAAACGTAAAAGCGGCCGAGTTATTGACGGAAGAGAGAGTAAACAAAGAGACTCATTTGGACTTCCTCCCTTTTCTCTTGTTGGTCTAGATATCTCAGCAACCAAACAGAATGTCAAAAATCTGAAAACGCCACTTTGTAGACATTTGTAGGTCTGCTCAAATGCAACACAAAACCACGTTTGATTAATTTAATATACTAAAACTTTTTCTACCGGTTTCCAATTTTTTGAGAATTTTGAAAAGAAAGAAAAATGAGTTTTCCAAAGGTATGTTATGTAAAGTTCATTTGTTAAAAATACTATGCGGTTTTGGGACAACATTATGAAATTAATCATTATTTTGTGATTTTTTCATAAAATATATGAACATTGCTCAACATTTTCATTACGAAGGATCTTTGTTTTAATAAGAATGTATAGAGAACATTCAGTTCCGCATCCAACGACCGATTTATTATCAAAATCGGTTGAAAAATTGCAGAGTTAATTTTTTTACAAATTAGAAACATGCTTGCAATAACTTTTAAGGTGACGGCCTCATATAAAATTTTCAAGAAATCGATTTTTTGCTGAATTACGTATACATTCAAAGACATACATTTTATTTAAATTTTAACTGTGAAGTTAAATTTGAAAAAAAAAACGAAAAATATAATTTTAGAATCCTATATTGCGCGAGAATGCGTTAGTGAGGCATGCGAGCAAGTTTCTGATTTGGAAAAAAAACTAATAACTCTGCCATTTTCCAACCGATTTTTATGATAAAAAAATCTTTCGATGCGGAATTGAATTATCACTTATTTTTTATTAAAACGAAGACGCATTTATAGAAAAATGTTGAGTAATTTTGATATTTTTCATGAAAACAATCACGAAATAATAGTTGTTTTCATATCGTCGCCCAAAACCGCATAGTAGTTTCAATAATAGAACATAACGTAGCATACCGTTGGAAAGGTCATTTCTCAAACGGGCTGCCCGAATTAGGTGAAATCGCAATTTCAATGGAAGGTCTTATTTTTTGGTACCATTTGGTATTGCAAAACCAAATCCAGGTGGGATAGGCAAAAAACAATTTGACCATAATGTTGATACTTAAAGTATTTAACCAGTTTATTTTTTAAAAAAATTGCTACGGCCTGCCTAATTGGCCGATTTTAGCGAACTGCTATTAAATTGTCGTAAGACACAAATTGTTCGTGGTATTTTGCGTTCTGAAAAGTTACTATTTTGTAAATTTTTTAAAGTATTGTTTATAACAAAACGAAGTCAAAAGGTGTTCTGCGTCACTCTTTTGTTCGAAAAAATAACACATACTGTCATCGGGGTTTATCGCCACAGGGGCTACTTTACGCCAAAATTAAAGAATGATACTTGAACTTCTAGTTCAAAACTAAAGTTATATTTTGACAAAAGCAAAACATAGTATTATTCGCTGGTTCAATTCAGCTTTTTAACAAGCTACAAGATTCACAACTCTCACCTACCCTTGCTCATTTATGTTTTCAATTCAAACGTTAACCGTCAAATTTGAAATTTGTTAGATTGTTTTCAATCGCCAATTTCAATTTAAATTTATTCGCGTATCTATTTATAAGCTGATCAATAAATTTATAAGCATATTCTCAGCTTTTTGCAAGCTATGTGTTAAGAGAATATAGAAAGTTAAGATATCATCTCATCACATACAATACGACTAGTAATAAATCAATAAAGCTCGGTTTAAAATGAACAGGAAAACCGTGCAATCTTCTAACAATACAGTAACTTTGCAATTTTTGTTAAAGATCTGCGCGAATTTCATCCACAATTTGAAGCAAAAAAATGAAAAAAATAATTCTGATGATTAGCTGTCCTCAGTATAACGATCGCCCGATTAAATTATAAGACCGTATGGTCATCGTATTGTGCGCTGTTAGTGAACCGATTATTGAAGGTACTTGCCAGAATAGAAATGTACAGTAACAAAACCATGATTTTCACTGTGACAGTACAGTAATTTACAGTAAGTTTTAGTGTTATGCTACAATACAGAAACTATCAAATTTAACGTTTTTACAGTAAATTGCAATGTAAAATAGACTTTTACAGTGAAAAAGGGGGGTGGTTATGTATCTTAACAATAAAAAAATCAATTTTTCTCTATACTTTTTTTCTCGAAAACAGTAAAATTTAATGTGAATGCACTGTATCAGTTTTCAGCTGAACAGTGAAATTTATTGTTACATGAAATTTTATTGTAAATCTGCTGAGAGAACTTGGCATCGAACAATGTAGAAACAGTAATAACTATGTATAATATTTATTGTTTTATAATTGTTTGTAGAGCAAATGCTATTGTAAAATTCTATCCGGGTGTGCACTATAATCGGCTGAATTCTCTGTGCTGACTCGAACCGAACTAGGCTTTTTATCCGAGAGAGAAAAAAAAACCAAAAAAATATGATTTTTCGTTCAATGTTTGAGTTGAGAATTGAAATGAACGCCTACCGCTATGTGAAAATTGATACTGAAGGAACGGCTTGTCAAAATTAACACGACTGATGATATATCAAAATTAACACTGGACAGACGACTTGTCAAAGTGGGGGGCGCAGTTGGGACCGCAGCCACGAACAAAAAACTGAATACAAATATAAAAATTTTATATAGGTTTATGAAAATGCTTGCAAGTAATCGTAGTAGGCGATGAAACTGAAACATAAAATATACGCAAAAAACATTGTTACTTAAATACTCTTGGGGAAGTGTGACATACTAATCAAACTATTAGATAAGAGGATACAGATTACGTGAAATTATTTGTGTTTGTACTTTTTGTCCGTATATTTGTTTGTGTGGTAATTGATGACCATATGTCCATTTTATCTAAAATTGGGGATACTTTACGCCAAGCTTTACTTAAGTCAGTATTACATATTCTGTATATTTGATCTAAAATTTACTCTTATTTTGGGATGTGTTTCTAATTCAAAGCAGATTTTTATTAGCGTACTAGTTTCACTGTTTTGAAAAATAACAGTAATCGATAATTTGCAAGTTGAGTAGTGTAGTTGCACTGGAGCAAACATATAAAAACGCTATCGTTTCTAGAAGTATTTAAACTATGTATATTGAAGCAATTTATTGTGGAATGACAGAAAGAGCAGCGGGGAATAGTTCTGCAGTGTAGGCGAATGACCTTATGGTTAAAACCTTACTAAACAAAAAGGCCCTCAGTATACTGGAAATGGATATCCCATTAAAGATGGATGCACTGACCTGACCATTCACGTTTCTGTTAGAAAAACCTTTGCACTCCGGAACACAATTAAAACTACTTTTAGGAAAAAAGTAGAACAAGGTTGTCTAATTCATAAAAATATATCATGAAGAGCATTTTTTCTCGGCTTTTGTTTTTCATTGTAGGACTTATTGACTCTCTAAAACAAGGTAATTGAATGCGTGGTACGCAGTTCCTGAACATACCCTTTTATTTATACGAACACGACATTAGAGGTGTGCGCCGCGCCGCCGATTTCAGGTAAGAATCGGCGGCGCGCCGGCGTCACGCCGGCGTCACGCCGATGTGCCTACTATTTTACATGCAATCGTCGGCGCGGCGCGGCGGCGGCGGCGTGGCGCACACCTCTACACGACATACATTTGCATTCACACATAAATAACGTGCATAATCCATAACAATCAATCAAGAAGTTAACACGATTTTGGTAATAAACTTTTTGGCGTAAAGTAGCCCCCCTGTGGGGGGCATTTGCGGTTCAAATCTAACATTAATATTCAAAACAAGTATCAATTTATACATAGATCTACGCTGTAACAAATGATAAGAATGCATGTCATTTTAAGGAATTATCTAAGTGCAAGTGAATAAAAGTGACATAATTGTTACATTTGGTGCTTTAGAAAACATTTTGATCACATCGGTTGCTGTTGCAACTTACCTCGGTAGGAGGAAAGTTGAAACAAAGAGAACACTGTTTCTAAAATCTATATACTGATACTTTGTTATTGATTTGTATCATTTATTCAGACGTAATTTGATAAAGCATAAACAGAAAAGAAAAAAAATGAAAATAAGCAATCATCGATTGACAGTTTTTGTTGATTGATCTAATAAAAACAAAAAAAACTGTTTCAACCCTCCTCGGTCTCCCCTACTTTTAATAGGGTCTTAGCAGGAATTCATTTGTAACTGATATAGCAATAAACTAGAGTACTTGATGCGGAAATCACAGTGTCCAACGTTGAAATATATTCATTTTTGCTTAAGGGGGCGTATTAGACCCACAGCAAAAAAATATGAAAATTAACTTAAGCGTATTTCATGATATCGCAGAAAAACTATTCGTGTAATTATGTTTCACGAATAAATTTACGCTATATATCATGCACATAAACCGACCCCTGAAAACCATGCAAATCTGTATGTTCCTATGGAAATTTACATTATTCTGCTCGAGACCTGCGCGCTATTCATTCAACTTTCAGGTAAAATATCTTATTTTTACACGATTTTATACGAAATGGTGTTGAGCAGAGAGAAAAACTAACTGCGTCATACACATACATGCACGAGCCGCAACTCAATGCGCTTGGATCGTCCACGCTCAAGCGAAGCTTATGTACGCCACTTTGCAGTCACGTTGTTATGTGTCGCTTTAGCCTAGTTCATAAGGAGGTGTCTCTGGTGAGTTAATGATTGTCGGTTCAAGTCTTGGTAGTATTGTTTAACGGATTTTTTTTATGTCGGTATCGTCACCAATACATACGTAAGTTAATTATAGTACGATTTGTGGCCAATGTAAAATTAATCACTCGCATAATTTTACACTATTAGTCGCGTTCCACTTATGTGCAGTATATTTAGCATAATTTTACATGAATTTTTTTATCTGTGCCCGTTTACCCTATTCGCTTGAATAGCATTTACCAATTTTGACATTTTCGATCAGCTACCAAAAGTTGATCTTTCAGAACAAAGCTCATTTTTGATGTATAGGGTGTTAAGCCTGTTCCATGTGATAAGCAACCGGAAAAAGCCTAGAGACCTAATTTTATCCCAATAATGTGACTGGTACAGGTTGTACACGAATGGTATACTGAGTCCATTTTTCCTCAAAATTTATACTGGAGCCAATGTCAACGTCACTTGATGGTTGAGAAATAATTGCAGTGCGGTAAAATATCAATTTCAAACGAAAATAATCGTTTCAAGTGAAACTTCGAGCCTTTCACTGTAAACATACCACCACTATATCAGTTGAGTTCGGCTGCCGTCTTCGTTTGAGTCACTCAAAGTTCACTGTCAATTGAATAACAGGTTCTAGTCATTTGACGTTTTTGCCTGTTTAGTTTCTATTGAACACCAACCTCACATTAGCACGGTCTCAGCTAATGGAAGTGAACCATTCCAATGAACCACTCACAAATGAATATGAAGGAACACTCACTGACATAAAAATAACTCCGACCAAGATAATAAATAATATAGGGTAAAGGCTATGATAAGACGAGGCAACTCATAACGGATACAGGTACGAGCATTTTTTCTCTGTATGAGTAAAGTTGTATTTTTTTTCGATGAAGCTGATAAATCAGGAGGATATGAAAAAGAAAAGAATAAAACAAATGACGTAGTGGGCTTTTCTGCTTAACAAACATAAAACAAATTCAATCAAAAATGACAAATGTTCCGAACCTTTCTTTCTCTTCTTCTTGGAGAGTTTTCTTTCCTTTCTTGTGCCCTGGTGAATAATTGTTCACAGATGACTGTATGCAACTAACGAGGTTGGCAGTGCAGCCAATTTCTTTGTCATATTTAGATATGTTGCTATAATACACATAATAATGACTGTTTTATTAACTCACATTTCGCCAAAATATATCTGGAACTAATCAATCCAAGATTTTTATCATATACTACATGTTTCTAGCAAATTTGGTCAGCATAACAGCCTATTCATCAGAATCAAATTTGCCACAAACTTTGAAATAGAGATGGACGTACTACCAAAATACAGAAATATACAGAAATCGTATTACTAGTTGCTTTATCTTGTCTTAGGTGTAAACGGGCGAACTCGTTAAAGGTCCAAGATGATAGATAACGGAAATCGATGGTTAGTCATTTTAAACGAATGCGTAGTTGGTTGAGTGGTAAGTGTGACAGCCACCCATCCCAGTTAGTCTGGGTGCAATCCCAGCCGAGGTCGCTGAGATTTTTCTGAGGTGTAAAATCTTCCTTCGGAAGGGAAGTAAAGCCGTTGCCTAGCAAAAGCAAGTATCGGTCTAACGTTCCTTCTGCGATCTACGTTCGGGCCAGGCCGGCGCCGGTTTTGTTCAATAAACACTTTAGGATTACCAGGAGTTGCACATTGAAAGATGTTTCCCTAATCCCAAGCACTACTACTGATTCCCTGTGCAACTTCAGCTAGTCTAGATCGATAACGGAGTAGCAGCTACGGGTGGTCGTACAAGGTCAAGCTCAAGCTCAAGCTCGATGGTTAAAGTCATTTTTAAATCAGAGATGAGGGCAACATGGATACCATTTGAAAGGAGGTTAGGCCATTTTGAAATCCAAGATTGCGGCCTATAGTGACCAAGAAACTGTGAAAACAACTATCAATATGGGTATCATTTAAAATAATCATAAAATACCGTAATTTATGAATTTAGGCCATTTTGAAAACAAAGATGGCGGTTTCGGGTAACCACCACAGTAAAAACCATGATCAATATATATATCTATATCGCTTTTGCAATGATGGTCACTAGATGACGGAAACTGATGATTGAGGACATTTTGCAATCAATCAATCCAATATACGCCTTTTGGTTACCTCAAATCAATAAACCCACCTTCGATATGACCTATTTATAGCATTCATATCGAGCAGAACCTTTTCGAATTCTTTCTGAAAAAAAAAAGATTCTCGTAGACTATAGACTGTGCTCGTAATGTGTTCCTATATAACCAGTGTGGAAATGTTTTACCTCTTCACCATGTCATCGGAATTGTACACAGGGAACTATTGGTAGAGGTGCAAATAAATAGCTGAATTACATATTTGATTTTAGCAATGAATTTGACAGCTTCGTACAATTATGATAGCATACTGCGGCTATCATATTTCTTTTTCAAATTTTCTTAAATTCGCAGAGTTCAGACGAAAATAATGAATCTACTAATAACAGCTTATTGAAACTGGTTGCAATGAAAAATGTTATTTGGTAGTACGTTCATCTCTATAATATTTTTGTTGCAAATTTGATTCTGATGAATAGGCTGTTATGCTGGCCAAATTTGCTAGAAACATGTAGTATGTGATAAAAATGTTGGATTGATTAGTACCAGATAAATGCGAAATGTGTGTCAATAAAACGGTCATTATTATGTGTATTATAGCAACATATCTAAATATGACAAAGAAATTGGCTGCACTGCCAACCTCGCTAGCTGCATACACTCATCTGGCACAAGAAAGGCATGATAACCAAAAATACGAAGCCAGTTGTCTCTTTGTGTCTTAGGTTTACCCGGATCTCATTTGACTGGTGCTCACTGGGGAAATTGAAAGCTGATCTATTCATTTGAGAGGATCAAACGAAGGAGGTTGAATATGAATTGCGACTCATTTGAAAGCAGCGGTGAGTGAAGTGCCATGAACTCAGCTTCAGATTAACAACAACTGATGCGTTAAATGAATGTGAATGCTACTGCAGACGACTGATTGACTGCGTTCATTCAGTTTCGATTGAATGAAATGAAATTTTACTGCACTGAATAATTGCTACTAAATGTTGTTACACGTGATTTGAAAGACCTTTGGTTTTTGTTTTACTGAATTAGAACGTTCGGATAAATGACTCAAAAGCATTATCCCAATTTCATAGACGTAGTTAAATGAAAAAAGAGGTGGGCGGAATGTGAGGGATGTACCATACACTTAAACAGGTTTCCAAGGCGTGAAGCGACCCGTGCCGAGGGATAAGTGATCGAGGGGGTGAAAAAGATGGTCGATCGTTAACGGAGCCTGTGGGGTACCTGGGCAACCCCCACAGTAAGCGTCCCTTACCATGTTACGGCGGAGCTCTGGCGTGGCGGACCTTTCTTTCTCGCGCTACTCGTGGGACCAATGAGCGAAGTGAACAAAAACAAACAAACGGAGGTGCCGAACCCCTTTGCCAAAGACGGTTTGATGAGGTCTTCCCCCAGTGGGGAGGGTAGTGGAACGACGGGGGTTTCATCCGACAGCACCAGTGACCTCCCAGCAGTGGTAGGAAATATCCCTACCAACGCGCTGGACGGGCCACTAACCGCGATGCGTAAAGTTGTGGAGCAACTCGATAGTATCATCGAGTTCACAAATGCGAAACAAAACATCAGCAAGGATCCGAAGCAGAGCCTGCTGGTGCTCCGAAAAGCTGTTCGAGTCGCAAGACAGGAACAGCAGGTTTACGCCAAGAGGGTAGAAGATCGAGAGAAGGCCGACAGAGGAACCCAGACAGTGGCCTCCAAGAGGGTGAAGGGAAGAGAGAAGGCCGACATAAGTACCCAGATAGGGGCCTTCTCCTTCCCCTTCTATGGAGCAGCCAAGTCGCTCGAAGCGACGGCTGCGTTCCCCTCGAAGGTCAGGGGCAAGCGCAAGACGGTGTCGAACTTGAAGCGTCCTAGGAAGTCACCAGGCGAGGGTGAAAAAAGTAACACCAAACGGCATGTAACCGTGACGGCCAAACGCCGTTTGGTAGAGGTAAACCAGGGCGCAAATGACCCCGCCGGGCAGAAAATAGGGACCAGCAACCCGGCGCAACCGGGACAGGGCGCGAAGCCACACCCCCCCCCCCCCCCACCCCCCGAGGTGTTTCGAGCTGCGAAATTGGCTCTTAACAAGGCCATTAAAAGCAGCAAGAGAGCGTGTTACAGAATCGTGATGGCCAAGGCTAAAGGCCTTGAACCTATCAAAAACTAAATATATGCTGTTTCGTTCATCTAGAAGAGCTATAGGCGTGCATCCAGACCCAAGAATGGGACACTCTGTAATTCAGGAAACTAATTGCTTCAAATATTTAGGACTTCACTTAGACCCCACACTCTCCTGGATTGAGCATATAACATCTATAGAGAGAAAAGTTGCATCGTTATGTGGGGCTATGCGTAAAGTATGCTCTTTTGTTCCCCAGCATGCGCTTCAAAAATTTTATTATGCGCACATCCACTCGTTGCTGAACTACCTTGTATCTGTGTGGGGCCGTGCCAGTATCTCGAATCTGAAAAAGCTACAAACGCTTCAAAACAGATGTCTTAAAATTATTTATAAAAAACCATTTATGTACCCTACTATTTTGTTATACAATAATAATGCCCATAACATTTTACCTTTGCTTGGGTTGACTAACTACCAAACAATAATATACATCCACAATGCTGTGCATAATACTATTGCTTATAATAATCTAGAATTTACAACAGGCATTCGAGCTCACAGCACTAGACAAGCCAATCATTTATTATACTCCAGAGTATCCACGAACCTTGGTCAAAGACGCATTTCTTTCATCGGACCAACTTAGGTCACCAGCTTCCTACTGATTTAAAGCAAATAACATGTCGCACTCGTTTCCAAGCAAAATTGAAACTAATTTTAAAAAATAAAATAGGAGAATTTTTAATATAAACTTCGTTCACCACCAATCGAGCTTATTCCTTTAGCTATAATTGGTTAACATTTTTTTAATAAAAACAATTGATAAATGCATTTTTTTTCTAGCAATTAGTAATAAATAAATTTAAATTATTATGAGCTTCCTGCAAAGCTACGATGGGACCCTTAAAAGGATTCTTTTCCGCTGGGTACTCGCCGTAGCTTCTTGTCAAATTTTGTGTTCTGTCGGTCTCGTATTGTTTTTTTGTTCTCAGCGTTTCCGCGATTCGTAACTTTGTTTTGTTGTGCTGACCTTTTTTTTTGTACGCTGAGAACTGATGTGTCCACTACCAGGGGGCTCCGTTTGTGAGCTTTTTGGTGTGGCGGGCTATTAATAAAAAAATAAAAATAAATAAAAGGGGACTCTCCACCCCCAGAATGGTCTCCGGACCGGTTGGCGACAATTATCGAAGTACTTTTCCCGTCTCGTGCCACAAGCCCCTGGCCACCTGCACCACGAGACAATGTGGACGCGGCCGAAATGGTGGCTCCGGTGAAGAATGAAGAACTACTCGCAGTGGCTAATTCTCTAGCAATGAACAAAGCTCCAGGGCCGGATGGAGTTCCAAACAGCGCTCACAAGGCAACGATCATAGCGAACCCGAACATGTTCAGGCTAGCTATGCAGAGATGCCTAGACGAGTGCCGCTTCGCTAGATGGAAAAGGCAAAAATTGGTGCTGTTTCCGAAGCCCGGGAAGCCGCCAGGCGACCCATCGGCGTACAGATCAATCTGTCTGTTCGACACGACTGGCAAATTGCTTGAGAGGATCATCCTAAACAGGCTAACCCCGTACTCAGAAGGTACGGACGGCCTGTCAAGCAACCAGTTTGGCTTTCGGAAGGGTGAAGAACGCATTCAACAGCGCAAGCTGGGATACCTTCGCGCTCTCGTTACACCGGCTTAGCCTACCGGTGGGTCTGTACCGGGTCCTGAAAAGTTACTTCCAGAACCGCGTACTGCTATACGAAACCGATGCCGATCAGAAAAGGGTTCCTATTACCGCTGGAGTCCCGCACGGCTCGATCCTAGGCCCGGTGCTATGGAACCTCATATATGACGGGGATCTGAGACTGAAGTTCACTCCTGGGGTCAAGATTGTCGGCTTTGCCAACGACGTAACCTTGGAGGTCTATGGGGAGTCAATCCATGAGGTAGAACTAACCGCAGAATACGCGATCAACACGGTGGAGGAATGGATGAGCGCGAGAGGCCTGGAGCTCGCTCAGCATAAGACGGAGGTAGTTATCGTCAACAACCGCAAGTCGGCACAACATGCAGTTATCCATGTGGGAGAAGTCGTGATCACCTCACAGCGGAGTTTGAAGTCTCTCGGAGTCATTATAGACGACAAGCTGACCTTTGGCAGCCATGTCGACTATACATGCAACAGAACGTCGACTGCTGTTGCGGCATTATCGAGGATGATGTCCAACAGCTCAAAGGTGTGCGCCAGTAGACGTAGGCTACTGGTAGGCGTTGCCGTATCTATCCTCTGGTACGGCGCCCCGTCATGGTCAAGAGCACTGAGGGTAACCAGTTACCTACAGAAACTGGAGAGCACCTACCGTGTGATATGCCAGAGAGTGATATCTGCTTACCACACGGTATCACACGATGCATCCTGCGTGATAGCGAGCATGATGCCAGTCGGGCGGGTCATCCGGGAAGATGAGGAGTGCTTCGAGCTACGTGGAAATAGAGGAGCCCGCGAGCGCACCAGGGTGCCTTCGGTCGCCAGATGGCAGCGTGAGTGGGATAACTCCTCGAAAGTCAGATGGACCCACCGGCTGATACCTAACATATCGAGCTGGGTGGGAAGACCCCATGGGGAAGTTCACTTCCATCTGACACAATTCCTGTCAAGCCATGGCTGTTTCCGACAGTACCTACACAGGTTCGGACACGCGGAGGTCCCCGTCTGCCCTGACTGCCCAGGTGTCAACGAAACTGCCGAACACGTACTGTTCGTAAGTCCTCATTTCAACGTCGTAAGAAGAGCAATGATTGACGTCTGCGGCTGGGACACAACCCCTGATACCCTTATTCAGCAGATGTGTCAAGCGGTGGAGAAGTGAAACGCAGTCTCGACTGCAACCACCCAGATTGCCTGCAGGCTACAGGGAATCTGGCGCACCGAGCAACAGACGACGGGCACGACTAACTAGTGATTGGTTAGTTGGAGCGAAAAAGACCGAGCGCAGAAAATGTGAGTGAATGGTCTGTTCATGCTGAGGCAGGTTTGGCGCAGCGACTGGCAACTGCGTAAGGAGTAAACCCAGCCACCCCGAAGCGAGGCAGAAGAGCGAGTGTATAGGCGTATATGTGGACTGCCTCATGCCAAGATGAGAGGGACGTAGCGTAGTTTGTTGGGACTTAGCTATCGATGCCTCGTGGCGTGGAAGAGGAGTAAAGAGTGAGCATCCAAATCAGCCTCACATGTTAAGGGTGAGCACAAAAGTCAGCCTTACATGGTATGTTAGAGGGGAGCACAAAAGTCAGCCTCACAAGGTATGAAAACGGTGAGCACCCAAGTAAGCCTCGCATGGTATGTCAGAAGTGGGGCCTAAGAAAAATGTCCCACATGGGATGCCAGGGGGAGCGACAGGGGTGCAATAGAGTGGTACGATTGAGAGTGAACCAGGTGATAGGGTGAGCATCCAAGTCAGCGTCACATGGTATGTTAGAGGCGAGCAAAAGTCAGCACCGCAAGGAACGAAATAGGTGAGCACAAAAGTAAGCCTCATGTGGAGTGTTAAAGAGTGAATCAAGATGTGACAGAGAGAGCACCCAAGTAAGCCTCATACATGATGTATGAACGCGCGAGCGAGAGTGAATGAGTACATCAAGTACAGCCATCCCCCCAGAAGTAATACCGAGAGGTAGTCCCTGGGGGCAACAATTGCGGTGCCCAATGGAGTTTAGTCGGTATTACCTAGTCATGGTGTCACCATGAGAGCCCGACACTCCAGAACACCCGGTGTGGTAGCTTGGCATCTACTAATAGCACGTGAACAGGGTTAGTGCGTAAATTCCATTCTCCATTGAAAAAAGGCTATAATATCTGAAATATTACCGAGTTAGTTTGTTCTAGTGAATTATTCAAACACATTTGCTAAATCTTATATGCGTAATAGGAAAGAAGAATAGCGTCATAGTGTATCTTCTCTAACCTCACTTAGATCTATGATAGTAAAATCGGCAATTTTACTACCATAGACAATTTAATCACTTTGATATGACTGAACGAAGCGGGAAACTGATTTCCGATTCCAACGAGAAATCCACAAGAAACCCAATTTAAGAGCAATATTTGTTTCGGTTAATCGAACAGCATCGAAAAGACCATCCTTTCAAACATAATATCAAACGTTTTTGAAGAAATGAACTGAACATACCAACTCGATAATATTTCATGCAAAACTCTACATCTATTTATGTGCGATATCCCTCTTGCTCCACCGACCCTTACATCGTTTAACTACTTCTATGAAATTGTGCAAATTGTGCTTTTGAATAATTGATCTGAACGTAGAAATTTGATAAAACAAAAAAACTGCGTGTAATGTAATTTCACTACGAACTACCTTCCATTGGTACACTGGCAGTGTTGTCAAAAAACGGAGATTTTACATGCGGTTCGATCCATCGCACTTTGAACAGCTATAAAAATTTTCAGGAACATTTACCACACCTTCTTCGGCAAAGGCCTGGACTAGACATTCACATTATAGGTTGTATTCTGCAGGTAAATCTGGGGCCTCTAAAATGCGAATGCAAAAAGTAGGTTTTCCCATACAAATTTCAAACAAAATGCGCTACGGAGTGGTTAACGCACTCAATTAGAGACTGGGAGATCGCAGGTTCGATTCCTGCTTGAGGACATATCTTTTCTCGGTGTTTCCAATAAAAAGGTGACTTTTCACCGTTTCTTCATTCTCACTGTTCCGGTCATTCTTTCTCTGTCTGTTTTCCAGTGGACACGTTCGTAAAAATCCTTACATAATAATGATATTGCCATAATCAAACATCACTTAATATCCTAATTAGACAAATTTAAAGAATATAACGAAAACCTACTTTTACTCATTTTTAGTAGTGTGTTTACCGTAAATACTCAACCACTTATTTAGCGTCGTTGGCGTGTACTGGAGGATTTGTGCGTACGATATAAATAAAACAAATGCATTCTTGTTGAATTCCTAACGGTACTGTTTCGCTAGTAATGACCACTGTTTCAACTATCCTCTGTTTCCCTTACAGTTAAACCTTAAAAAAGCATGAAAAAACTACAAGGGCAGCCCTATGGGGTTGCACGAGCTGTAGACGTAGGACTATACTACTTAATGTAAAATATTTATTTTGACGTAGGACTACGTCTTTGTTTTCGATATAGGGGTGCACGTTGCAAATTCTACAAAAATGGTATGTAACGAAAAGTGGTCCAATTTTAAACGCATATTATTCAGCCATCTCACGATGAATTTTCAATTTTTTTGCGCATGTCGCTCCGAAATACTTCTAAGAATAGTTTCCGATAGATAAACCCAAAGATTTTTGATATCATGGCATTAAAAATTTAAATAATGAGCAACCTAGTCAAAATATCGCGCATCTACACACAGAAGATAGCGCTTCCCTAGTCCAGCACGACAGATTTGTGTACCTAGCGCGCTGCGCTTCTATGAATGACGTCATCATCGACTATTTAAACGGACGGATTTCGCCAGAGCAGCTCAGTTGCCTGTTGAGCGTCAGACGAAGCAGATCACTGCGTTGTGTGTTTTCACAGCCAGTGCAGCTGAGTTAAAAGTCCGTTACACTGCCTGTGGAGGTACGCTACCCAGTGAATGCGACTGTGCTTGCCGTTCAAACACTATGCTATCTTTTGTGTTGTGCTCGTTTCCAGCGCACTTTTATGTATAATTATTCGTACACAAAATAGTTTGTACATGCGAGCTCCATTTGCAAACACGGTTAACATAGTGTCGTGGTATTAGTTATCTCTTTCGCTCTACCCATCATCATCAGCGTTGATTCATTTTGCTTTGTGCGCTTGGATTTAATGTTTGAGGTGAATGTGTAGGTAGGTAGATCTAATTTGTTACTAAATTGCACAACGAAAGTTTATTACTTACGTTCGATCAATTCATTGATTCATTTCCCCTTCACGCGATTCATTTTCATTCAGCCTGTAGTATTTTGATTCTACTAATAGGTACATACTACAAAGCATATTAATGAATGAATACACAGCCACTTTTTTTTCAATTTGTTTATTTGATAAGGCACGTATGCGTTAGCTTAAAGGTGCCATTTTTTCATTGTTTTACATTTTGAATTTCTTAAAACTAGGGGGTTACACATTTCAATATTATTTTGTTTTATATAATGAAAATAAAAAAAAAACTTTACAGCTAACTTATACATATAAAAGAGGGTATAATATAATATTCGTAAGATTTGAGGGGACGGGTCATTTTGTGTGTTCTTTTTATAGTTATTCACTTTATGATTTTTAGAAGGGAGATTGTAGGAGAAACTAATTATTAACTAAGCGGAACATTTTACAAGCTTATTAACTAGAAATAACTAGAGAGAGTGGTTCAAGATTAGGGGAAATAATTAGGACTATTTTAAAGTAGTGGTACTGTTGTGCATTTCTTAACGAGATTAAATATTGATCAACTAAAACTAGAAGATAGGGAGGCACATAAGTTTTGGGAAGATACTCAAGGGGAGAAGGGGGTGAAGTCATACATCTGTGTATCAGAGACATGGGAGGGAGGGTGGACAAGGCTGAAAGAGGGGGGGGGGATATAAACTTTCAGTTTCCGGCATCAGGAATTAACGGCCAGGATTACAGATTCGAACCGATTGATCAACTAAAACTAGAAGATAGGGGGCACATAAGTTTTGGGAAGATATTCAAGGGGAGAAGGGGGTGAAGTCATACATCTGTGTATCAGAGACATGGGAGAGAGGGTGGACAAGGCTGAACGGGGGGGGGGATATAAACTCAGTTTCCGGCACCAGGAATCAACGGCCAGGATTACAGATTCGAACGGATGCATCAAGTATTGGGACGCCGGGCGGTTTTCCTCGAGTCGGCAGGGGTTCCTCCAGACGATTTCGTAGTACGGCTCAGATACGGATCGGAAACACACCGCGTTGCGCGTGTGATGTTGTACTGTAGATCTCGTGTTGTTGGTTCATTCGACAGATGTTTTGTCTCGTCTTGGAGTCGTATCAAACCATCGTTGGGGTACGGTAGGCGGAAGAGGGCACTTCTGGGAATGATAAGAGAAAAGATAGGGGCATTTAAATTTGGATATTGATGGTTTTGAGGAACGTGTATATAAGGGACATGTAGAGAATATCGCGGCTTGCTAGTACATCTCGGACCGGGACATTGGGTGATCTTCCTCGGGCCCGAAGGGAATCGAATAGTTGAGATCTGGCAGAACAGTACTCGGCGCATGCCCAGACAATATGTTCGATTTCGTGATAACCGTTGCCACAAGCGCAGATACCGCTGACCACGAGCCCAATACGCCGGAGATCTGCGTCCAGCGTGTAGTGATTGAACATGAGCCGAGACATAACGCGAATGAAATCCCGACCCACATCCATCCCCCTGAACCAAGGTTTCGTCGATACCTTAGGGATTATCGAATGTAGCCACCTTCCCAGTTCGCCATTGCTCCATGAAGTTTGCCAACTTTCGAGGGTTCTCTGATGAGTAATACTGAAAAATTCGCTGAAGCTAATTGGTCTTTCATATATGTCACCTTGTAAAGCGCCCGCCTTAGCTTAAGAGTCCGCTTCTTCATTACCTGGAATGGAGCAATGCGAGGGAACCCAAACTAAGGTAATCTTGTACGATCTTACAGACAAAGCACGCAGGCGCTCCCAGATTTTCCCCAGAAAATATGGAATGTGCTTTCTAGGTTTCATTGAACGGAGAGCCTCGATTGAGCTGAGGCTATCCGAGACAATAAAGTAATGATCGGTGGGCAAAGTATCAATGATCCCAAGGGTATACTGAATAGCAGCAAGTTCTGCGACGTAAACTGAAGCAGGATCATTGAGTTTGAATGAGGCGGTGAGGTGTTGATTGAATATATCGAAGCCAGTGGACCCGTCGAGGCTTGATCCGTCGGTGTAAAACATCTTGTTGCAGTCGACTTCTCGAAATTTACTATGAAAGATGCTTGGGATCACTTGCGGACGTATGTGATCCGGGATTCCACGAATCTCGTCTTTCATGGATGTGTCGAAGAGTACAGTTGAATCAGAAGCATGAAAGAGATTGACACGGTTGGGATAGTATGAAGAAGGATTGATATTTTGTGCCATGTAATCGAAGTACAAGGACATAAATCGGGTTTGAGAATTGAGCTCGACAAGCCTTTCGAAATTTGCAATTACTAACGGGTTCAAGATATCGCATCGGATGAGCAATCGATATGAGAGGTCCCAAAATTGATTTTTCAGCGAAAGAACGCCCGCCAGCACTTCTAAACTCATCGTATGTGTCGAGTGCATGCAACCCAAAGCAATACGCAAACAACAATATTGGATTCGCTCTAGTTTGATGAAATGCATGTTCGCAGCGGAGCGGAAACAGAAACTCCCGTACTCCATCACCGACAATATTGTTGTTTGGTACAGCCTGATCAGGTCTCCTGGGTGGGCACCCCACCATGTTCCGGTTATTGTACGGAGAAAGTTGATCCTTTGCTGGCACTTCTGTTTCAGATACCTAATGTGACATCTCCAGGTTCCTTTAGAGTCGAACCAGACCCCGAGATATTTGAAAGTTGAAACCTGAGCAATAGTTTGACCCATTAATTGAAACTGTAGTTGCGCTGGTTCACGCTTCCTTGAAAATACGACTAGCTCAGTTTTCTCCGTGGAGAACTCGATACCTAGCTGGAGGGCCCAAGCAGACAAATTGTCCAAGATATCTTGCAATGGTCCTTGCAGATCGACGGCTTTGGGACCTGTAATAGAGACCACACCGTCATCTGCAAGCTGTCTTAGCGTGCAGGAATTGACAAGACATTCGTCAATGTCATTCACGTAAAAGTTATAGAGAAGGGGGCTTAGACATGAGCCCTGGGGAAGACCCATGTAGCTAATTCGTGATGTCGATAAATCACCATGCGAAAAATGCATATGTTTTTCAGACAGCAAGTTTAGCAAAAAGTTGTTTAGAGTCTGTGAAAGACCATGCTGGTGCAGCTTCTCAGAAAGAATTGTGATAGAAACTGAATCAAAAGCCCCCTTTATATCTAGGAAAACTGATGCCATCTGCTCTTTGCTAGCATAAGCCATTTGAATTTCTGTTGAGAGCAACGCAAGACAATCGTTCGTCCCTTTGCCTTTGCGGAAACCAAATTGTGTATCTTACAGTAAGCCATTTGCTTCAACCCAATTATCGAGGCGAAACAAGATCATTTTCTCGAACAACTTTCGGATACAGGACAGCATCGCAATCGGTCGATACGAGTTGTGGTCGGAGGCTGGTTTTCCTGGTTTTTGAATGGCGATGACCTTCACTTGCCTCCAGTCATGAGGGACAATATTACCCACAAGAAACTTATTAAATAAATTCAACAAGCGTCTCTTGGCAGATTCTTTAACAAGTTAAATTTGATTCTGTCTGGCCCTGGGGCTTTATTGTTACATGATAAGAGAGCAAGTGAGAACTCCACCATCGAAAACGGTTTTCGTTCGCGTTATTGTGAGGGGACGCGGCGCGGTAGATCTTCTGTGCCGGGGCGGAATCCGGACAAACCTTCTTGGCAAAATCGAATATCCAACGGTTTGAATATTCCACGCTCTCATTAGTACTGTTTCGGTTTCGTAAGCGCCGGGCCGTACTCCAAAGAGTGCTCATCGATGTTTCTCTCGTTAGTCCGTCGACGAACCGGCGCCAGTAGCTACGTTTTTTGGCTTTTATCAAACTCTTCATGCGCGTTTCCGCCATCGCGTACTGTCGGTAGCTAGCTGGCAGCCCGTCGTCCCGGAAGGT
This sequence comes from Topomyia yanbarensis, assembly GCF_030247195.1. Taxonomy (NCBI): domain Eukaryota; kingdom Metazoa; phylum Arthropoda; class Insecta; order Diptera; family Culicidae; genus Topomyia; species Topomyia yanbarensis. Next base: position 200,512,760 of record NC_080671.1, on the reverse strand, counting down.
CTTATACGCAGCGGCCTTCTCCGCGTACACGTCTGAGCACTCTTTGTCCCACCATGGATTGGGAGGACGCCCGCGTGAATTCGCGTCTGGTACGCGTTTAGTCTGAGCTTGAATCGCGGTATCGAGAATCAAGCCAGCCAGGAACCCGTACTCTTCCTCCGGAGGAAGCTCTTGAGTGCACTCGATTTTGTCGGATATCGCGGACGCGTAGCTCTTCCAATCAATATTTCGTGTGAGGTCATACGAAACATTGATTGTATTCGGTGGCCCTGAACCGTTAGCAATATTAATTACGATTGGCAGATGGTCGCTGCCGTGGGGATCAGAGACTACCTTCCACATGCAATCTAACCGCAGAGATGTCGAGCAGAGGGACAGATCTAAGGCACTCGGTCGCCAAATGCATTCTTGTTGAATTCCTAACGGTACTGTTTCGCTAGTAATGACCACTGTTTCAACTATCTTCTGTTTCCCTTACAGTTAAGCCTTAAAAATGCATGAAAAAACTACAAGGGGCAGCCCTATGGGGTTGCACGAGCTGTAGACGTAGGACTATACTACTTAATGTAAAATATTTATTTTGACGTAGGACTACGTCTTTGTTTTCGATATAGGGGTGCACGTTGCAAATTCTACAAAAATGGTATGTAACGAAAAGTGGTCCAATTTTAAACGCATATTATTCAGCCATCTCACGATGAATTTTCAATTTTTTTGCGCATGTCGCTCCGAAATACTTCTAAGAATAGTTTCCGATAGATAAACCCAAAGATTTTTGATATCATGGCATTAAAAATTTAAATAATGAGCAACCTAGTCAAAATATCGCGCATCTACACACAGAAGATAGCGCTTCCCTAGTCCAGCACGACAGATTTGTGTACCTAGCGCGCTGCGCTTCTATGAATGACCAGTGCATCGGATGAGCAATCGATATGAGAGGTCCCAAAATTGATTTTTCAGCGAAAGAACGCCCGCCAGCACTTCTAAACTCATCGTATGTGTCGAGTGCATGCAACCCAAAGCAATACGCAAACAACAATATTGGATTCGCTCTAGTTTGATGAAATGCATGTTCGCAGCGGAGCGGAAACAGAAACTCCCGTACTCCATCACCGGCAATATTGTTGTTTGGTACAGCCTGATCAGGTCTCCTGGGTGGGCACCCCACCATGTTCCGGTTATTGTACGGAGAAAGTTGATCCTTTGCTGGCACTTCTGTTTCAGATACCTAATGTGACATCTCCAGGTTCCTTTAGAGTCGAACCAGACCCCGAGATATTTGAAAGTTGAAACCTGAGCAATAGTTTGACCCATTAATTGAAACTGTAGTTGCGCTGGTTCACGCTTCCTTGAAAATACGACTAGCTCAGTTTTCTCCGTGGAGAACTCGATACCTAGCTGGAGGGCCCAAGCAGACAAATTGTCCAAGATATCTTGCAATGGTCCTTGCAGATCGACGGCTTTGGGACCTGTAATAGAGACCACACCGTCATCTGCAAGCTGTCTTAGCGTGCAGGAATTGACAAGACATTCGTCAATGTCATTCACGTAAAAGTTATAGAGAAGGGGGCTTAGACATGAGCCCTGGGGAAGACCCATGTAGCTAATTCGTGATGTCGATAAATCACCATGCGAAAAATGCATATGTTTTTCAGACAGCAAGTTTAGTAAAAAGTTGTTTAGAGTCTGTGAAAGACCATGCTGGTGCAGCTTCTCAGAAAGAATTGTGATAGAAACTGAATCAAAAGCCCCCTTTATATCTAGGAAAACTGATGCCATCTGCTCTTTGCTAGCATAAGCCATTTGAATTTCTGTTGAGAGCAACGCAAGACAATCGTTCGTCCCTTTGCCTTTGCGGAAACCAAATTGTGTATCTGACAGTAAGCCATTTGCTTCAACCCAATTATCGAGGCGAAACAAGATCATTTTCTCGAACAACTTTCGGATACAGGACAGCATCGCAATCGGTCGATACGAGTTGTGGTCGGAGGCTGGTTTTCCTGGTTTTTGAATGGCGATGACCTTCACTTGCCTCCAGTCATGAGGGACAATATTACCCACAAGAAACTTATTAAATAAATTCAACAAGCGTCTCTTGGCAGAGTCTGGCAGATTCTTTAACAAGTTAAATTTGATTCTGTCTGGCCCTGGGGCTTTATTGTTACATGATAAGAGAGCAAGTGAGAACTCCACCATCGAAAACGGTGTTTCGTTCGCGTTATTGTGAGGGGACGCGGCGCGGTAGATCTTCTGTGCCGGGGCGGAATCCGGACAAACCTTCTTGGCAAAATCGAATATCCAACGGTTTGAATATTCCACGCTCTCATTAGTACTTTTTCGGTTTCGTAAGCGCCGGGCCGTACTCCAAAGAGTGCTCATCGATGTTTCTCTCGTTAGTCCGTCGACGAACCGGCGCCAGTAGCTACGTTTTTTGGCTTTTATCAAACTCTTCATGCGCGTTTCCGCCATCGCGTACTGTCGGTAGCTAGCTGGCAGCCCGTCGTCCCGGAAGGTCTTATACGCAGCGGCCTTCTCCGCGTACACGTCTGAGCACTCTTTGTCCCACCATGGATTGGGAGGACGCCCGCGTGAATTCGCGTCTGGTACGCGTTTAGTCTGAGCTTGAATCGCGGTATCGAGAATCAAGCCAGCCAGGAACCCGTACTCTTCCTCCGGAGGAAGCTCTTGAGTGCACTCGATTTTGTCGGATATCGCGGACGCGTAGCTCTTCCAATCAATATTTCGTGTGAGGTCATACGAAACATTGATTGTATTCGGTGGCCCTGAACCGTTAGCAATATTAATTACGATTGGCAGATGGTCGCTGCCGTGGGGATCAGAGACTACCTTCCACATGCAATCTAACCGCAGAGATGTCGAGCAGAGGGACAGATCTAAGGTACTCGGTCGCCAAATGCATTCTTGTTGAATTCCTAACGGTACTGTTTCGCTAGTAATGACCACTGTTTCAACTATCCTCTGTTTCCCTTACAGTTAAGCCTTAAAAATGCATGAAAAAACTACAAGGGGCAGCCCTATGGGGTTGCACGAGCTGTAGACGTAGGACTATACTACTTAATGTAAAATATTTATTTTGACGTAGGACTACGTCTTTGTTTTCGATATAGGGGTGCACGTTGCAAATTCTACAAAAATGGTATGTAACGAAAAGTGGTCCAATTTTAAACGCATATTATTCAGCCATCTCACGATGAATTTTCAATTTTTTTGCGCATGTCGCTCCGAAATACTTCTAGGAATAGTTTCCGATAGATAAACCCAAAGATTTCTGATATCATGGCATTAAAAATTTAAATAATGAGCAACCTAGTCAAAATATCGCGCATCTACACACAGAAGATAGCGCTTCCCTAGTCCAGCACGACAGATTTGTGTACCTAGCGCGCTGCGCTTCTATGAATGACGTCATCATCGACTATTTAAACGGACGGATTTCGCCAGAGCAGCTCAGTTGCCTGTTGAGCGTCAGACGAAGCAGATCACTGCGTTGTGTGTTTTCACAGCCAGTGCAGCTGAGTTAAAAGTCCGTTACACTGCCTGTGGAGGTACGCTACCCAGTGAATGCGACTGTGCTTGCCGTTCAAACACTATGCTATCTTTTGTGTTGTGCTCGTTTCCAGCGCACTTTTATGTATAATTATTCGTACACAAAATAGTTTGTACATGCGAGCTCCATTTGCAAACACGGTTAACATAGTGTCGTGGTATTAGTTATCTCTTTCGCTCTACCCATCATCATCAGCGTTGATTCATTTTGCTTTGTGCGCTTGGATTTAATGTTTGAGGTGAATGTGTAGGTAGGTAGATCTAATTTGTTACTAAATTGCACAACGAAAGTTTATTACTTACGTTCGATCAATTCATTGATTCATTTCCCCTTCACGCGATTCATTTCCATTCAGCCTGTAGTATTTTGATTCTACTAATAGGTACATACTACAAAGCATATTAATGAATGAATACACTGCCACTTTTTTTTCAATTTGTTTATTTGATAAGGCACGTATGCGTTAGCTTAAAGGTGCCATTTTTTCATTGTTTTACATTTTGAATTTCTTAAAACTAGGGGGTTACACATTTCAATATTATTTTGTTTTATATAATGAAAATAAAAAAAAAACTTTACAGCTAACTTATACATATAAAAGAGGGTATAATATAATATTCGTAAGATTTGAGGGGACGGGTCATTTTGTGTGTTCTTTTTATAGTAATTCACTTTATGATTTTTAGAAGGGAGATTGTAGGAGAAACTAATTATTAACTAAGCGGAACATTTTACAAGCTTATTAACTAGAAATAACTAGAAAGAGTGGTTCAAGATTAGGGGAAATAATTAGGGCTATTTTAAAGTAGTGGTACTGTTGTGCATTTCTTAACGAGATTAAATATTGATCAACTAAAACTAGAAGATAGGGAGGCACATAAGTTTTGGGAAGATACTCAAGGGGAGAAGGGGGTGAGGTCATACATCTGTGTATCAGAGACATGGGAGGGAGGGTGGACAAGGCTGAAAGGGGGGGGATATAAACTTTCAGTTTCCGGCATCAGGAATTAACGGCCAGGATTACAGATTCGAACCGATTGATCAACTAAAACTAGAAGATAGGGGGGCACATAAGTTTTGGGAAGATATTCAAGGGGAGAAGGGGGTGAAGTCATACATCTGTGTATCAGAGACATGGGAGAGAGGGTGGACAAGGCTGAACGGGGGGGGGATATAAACTTTCAGTTTCCGGCATCAGGAATCAACGGCCAGGATTACAGATTCGAACGGATGCATCAAGTATTGGGACGCCGGGCGGTTTTCCTCGAGTCGGCAGGGGTTCCTCCAGACGATTTCGTAGTACGGCTCAGATACGGATCGGAAACACACCGCGTTGCGCGTGTGATGTTGTACTGTAGATCTCGTGTTGTTGGTTCATTCGACAGATGTTTTGTCTCGTCTTGGAGTCGTATCAAACCATCGTTGGGGTACGGTAGGCGGAAGAGGGCACTTCTGGGAATGATAAGAGAAAAGATAGGGGCATTTAAATTTGGATATTGATGGTTTTGAGGAACGTGTATATAAGGGACATGTAGAGAATATCGCGGCTTGCTAGTACATCTCGGACCGGGACATTGGGTGATCTTCCTCGGGCCCGAAGGGAATCGAATAGTTGAGATCTGGCAGAACAGTACTCGACGCATGCCCAGACAATATGTTCGATTTCGTGATAACCGTTGCCACAAGCGCAGATACCGCTGACCACGAGCCCAATACGCCGGAGATGTGCGTCCAGCGTGTAGTGATTGGACATGAGTCGAGACATCACGCGAATGAAATCCCGACCCACATCCATCCCCCTGAACCAAGGTTTCGTCGATACCTTAGGGATTATCGAATGTAGCCACCTTCCCAGTTCACCATTGCTCCATGAAGTTTGCCAACTTTCGAGGGTTCTCTGATGAGTAATACTGAAAAATTCGCTGAAGCTAATTGGTCTTTCATATATGTCACCTTGTAAAGCGCCCGCCTTAGCTTAAGAGTCCGCTTCTTCATTACCTGGAATGGAGCAATGCGAAGGAACCCAAACTAAGGTAATCTTGTACGATCTTACAGACAAAGCACGCAGGCGCTCCCAGATTTTCCCCAGAAAATATGGAATGTGCTTTCTAGGTTTCATTGAACGGAGAGCCTCGATTGAGCTGAGGCTATCCGAGACAATAAAGTAATGATCGGTGGGCAAAGTATCAATGATCCCAAGGGTATACTGAATAGCAGCAAGTTCTGCGACGTAAACTGAAGCAGGATCATTGAGTTTGAATGAGGCGGTGAGGTGTTGATTGAATATATCGAAGCCAGTGGACCCGTCGAGGCTTGATCCGTCGGTGTAAAACATCTTGTTGCAGTCGACTTCTCGAAATTTACTATGAAAGATGCTTGGGATCACTTGCGGACGTATGTGATCCGGGATTCCACGAATCTCGTCTTTCATGGATGTGTCGAAGAGTACAGTTGAATCAGAAGCATGAAAGAGATTGACACGGTTGGGATAGTATGAAGAAGGATTGATATTTTGTGCCATGTAATCGAAGTACAAGGACATAAATCGGGTTTGAGAATTGAGCTCGACAAGCCTTTCGAAATTTGCAATTACTAACGGGTTCAAGATATCGCATCGGATGAGCAATCGATATGAGAGGTCCCAAAATTGATTTTTCAGCGGAAGGACGCCCGCCAGCACTTCTAAACTCATCGTATGTGTCGAGTGCATGCAACCCAAAGCAATACCCAAACAACAATATTGGATTCGCTCTAGTTTGATGAAATGCATGTTCGCAGCGGAGCGGAAACAGAAACTCCCGTACTCCATCACCGACAATATTGTTGTTTGGTACAGCCTGATCAGGTCTCCTGGGTGGGCACCCCACCATGTTCCGGTTATTGTACGGAGAAAGTTGATCCTTTGCTGGCACTTCTGTTTCAGATACCTAATGTGACATCTCCAGGTTCCTTTAGAGTCGAACCAGACCCCGAGATATTTGAAAGTTGAAACCTGAGCAATAGTTTGACCCATTAATTGAAGCTGTAGTTGCGCTGGTTCACGCTTCCTTGAAAATACGACTAGCTCAGTTTTCTCCGTGGAGAACTCGATACCTAGCTGGAGGGCCCAAGCAGACAAATTGTCCAAGATATCTTGCAATGGTCCTTGCAGATCGACGGTTTTGGGACCTGTAATAGAGACCACACCGTCATCTGCAAGCTGTCTTAGCGTGCAGGAATTGACAAGACATTCGTCAATGTCATTCACGTAAAAGTTATAGAGAAGGGGGCTTAGACATGAGCCCTGGGGAAGACCCATGTAGCTAATTCGTGATATCGATAAATCACCATGCGAAAAATGCATATGTTTTTCAGACAGCAAGTTTAGCAAAAAGTTGTTTAGAGTCTGTGAAAGACCATGCTGGTGCAGCTTCTCAGAAAGAATTGTGATAGAAACTGAATCAAAAGCCCCCTTTATATCTAGGAAAACTGATGCCATCTGCTCTTTGCTAGCATAAGCCATTTGAATTTCTGTTGAGAGCATTGCAAGACAATCGTTCGTCCCTTTGCCCGGAAACCAAATTGTGTATCTGACAGTAAGCCATTTGCTTCAACCCAATTATCGAGGCGAAACAAGATCATTTTCTCGAACAACTTTCGGATACAGGACAGCATCGCAATCGGTCGATACGAGTTGTGGTCGGAGGCTGGTTTTCCTGGTTTTTGAATGGCGATGACCTTCACTTGCCTCCAGTCATGAGGGACAATATTACCCACAAGAAACTTATTAAATAAATTCAACAAGCGTCTCTTGGCAGAGTCTGGCAGATTCTTTAACAAGTTAAATTTGATTCTGTCTGGCCCTGGGGCTTTATTGTTACATGATAAGAGAGCAAGTGAGAACTCCACCATCGAAAACGGTGTTTCGTTCGCGTTATTGTGAGGGGACGCGGCGCGGTAGATCTTCTGTGCCGGGGCGGAATCCGGACAAACCTTCTTGGCAAAATCGAATATCCAACGGTTTGAATATTCCACGCTCTCATTAGTACTGTTTCGGTTTCGTAAGCGCCGGACCGTACTCCAAAGAGTGCTCATCGATGTTTCTCTCGTTAGTCCGTCGACGAACCGGCGCCAGTAGCTACGTTTTTTGGCTTTTATCAAACTCTTCATGCGCGTTTCCGCCATCGCGTACTGTCGGTAGCTAGCTGGCAGCCCGTCGTCCCGGAAGGTCTTATACGCAGCGGCCTTCTCCGCGTACACGTCTGAGCACTCTTTGTCCCACCATGGATTGGGAGGACGCCCGCGTGAATTCGCGTCTGGTACGCGTTTAGTCTGAGCTTGAATCGCGTTATCGAGAATCAAGCCAGCCAGGAACCCGTACTCTTCCTCCGGAGGAAGCTCTTGAGTGCACTCGATTTTGTCGGATATCGCGGACGCGTAGCTCTTCCAATCAATATTTCGTGTGAGGTCATACGAAACATTGATTGTATTCGGTGGCCCTGAACCGTTAGCAATATTAATTACGATTGGCAGATGGTCGCTGCCGTGGGGATCAGAGACTACCTTCCACATGCAATCTAAACGCAGAGATGTCGAGCAGAGGGACAGATCTAAGGCACTCGGTCGTGCTGGAGGGGCAGGAATCCGTGTCATTTCACCCGTATTCAAAATAGTCATATTGAAGTTGTCGCAAAGCTCATGGAGTAGGGTAGATCGATTATCGTCATGAAGGCAACCCCATGCCGTGCCGTGGGAGTTGAAGTCACCTAAAACTAGCCTCGGTGCGGGGAGGAGTTCCGCAATATCGCAAAGCCGTCGGTGGCTAACTGAGGCTCTAGGGGGGATGTAGGTGGAAGCAATGCAAAGGTTTTTGCCTTTAATTCTGGTTTGGCAAGCGACAACTTCAATGCCTGGTGTCGAGGGGAGGTCGATCCGATTGAAAGAATAGCACTTTTTGATCCCCAAAAGTACTCCTCCGTAAGAGTCTTCTCGATCCAAGCGAATAATATTAAAATCGTGGAAGTGTAGGGTTATTTCTGAAGTGAGCCATGTCTCGCATAGGGCGAATGCATCGCATTTCAAATTATTTAGTAAGACTTTAAACGAATCGATTTTCGGGATAATGCTTCTGCAATTCCACTGTAGAACAGTGATTAAATCCTTGACCTCGTTCGATGAATTAGCCATCGAAGGATACAATCGCTGAAAGAAGGGGTCATTTCGCAGTGAACTGCATCAAAAATGTATTTACTGCGGGGAGAAAGCTTATCAAGATACTTTTAAGGGGGTCAGAAATGTTTAACGCTGTAAGAATACGGTCCACAATGTCAGAGAAATTTATTAAGCCAGCACTGTTTTCTTTCTCTGGCTGAGATATGGGAACACTTGGGGTTTTTGATGTTCCTGGAAGTGCTGGGAACTCCTTTTCTGAGCTCAGGTTACTGAGACCGGGAGCGATTTGCTTCGGTTTTGCACCAGTACTTCCTTGAGTAGTTATTTTAGGGGGACCATGAAGAGACACCTTCTGGCCTTTACGACGAAGCTTGGAAGAGGAAATGTTCTTCCTTTTTCTACTACTTCTAGGCACAGCAGAAGATGTTCCCTCCTGGAGTTCATCACAGTCGCCTTCGTCAGTAGACAAGTTGGTAAAGATGTTCGTAGAGACAGGTGGCGTAGCTATCTTAAGCATTTCTGCAAAAGATCGCTTAGAGCGTCCCTGAAGGGAACGCTTAAGATTTTCCTCGCGCTGTTTGTACGCGGGACATGAAGGGAGATCATGTGGGTTTCCCCCACAGTAGAGGCACTTTTCGACATCTCTACCACAGGAATCATCCGCATGATTCCCACCGCATTTCCCACAGCGGGCTTTATTGCTACAATGGGAGGCTGTGTGTCCCAATTGTTTGCAATTGGTACAGTTCATGACCCGCGGCACAAATAGACGAACAGGTAGACGAACCTTGTCAAAGAGGAGGTAATTGTGCAGGGCAGAGCCAGCGAAGGTCACCCGATAAGAGTCTGAGTTGACGTATATTTTCTTGCCGTCAGCTGCGACTGATGCTGAATGCAAACGTTTGCATTCCAGTATCTTCACTGGCTTAAGCATTATATTTGATTTATTATTACTATAATTGTACTAAAAAATAAATATTTTACATTAAGTAGTATAGTCCTACGTCTACAGCTCGTGCAACCCCATAGGGCTGCCCCTTGTAGTTTTTTAGTACATTTATAGTAATAATAAATCAAATATATTTCTTACGTATGGTTTAATCACAACTAATCAACATCGAATATTATATATTGAACCAAACCTTCTTGGTTATCAGATCATTTCATTTGTAGTAGGTGATCGAATCCGATTAAACTTATTTAAGAAGATCTGAGGAAAGAAGACAGAAAACTGTGACCGAACTAATATCTGGAACTAAATCTTTATAGCATAAGATTAGCTTGTAAAAACTTTTCGATTGTTTGTGGTAAAAAACCCGGACCAGTGAAGAAAAATCAAATTTTAGACAATATAATCACATTTCATGTATAGACCAAGCATTCTAGTTATATTTTGCCATTATGTAACTTTCCTAAAGTACGCATACAAATCTCACTGCATTCGCTATCATATATCGAAACTATAAATATACAAGAATCGAAAACAATTTTATATATGGACAAGATGCGTTTTTGCAACGGTTTTTCAAGTGGCAGTGTCATTCGTTATCGAGCACTGAGTCGAGATAGAAGTCTTTTGTCATCGGTCCGTACACTCTATAGCGACAAATAGTGTTAATCCGCGTTCAAGGTTATTTGCACACTCTGCGCCTAGTTGAGGTTTCAGTATTTTTTCCCTTCTTTTGTGTTTCTGTTTCGAGTACCGTTAGCCGGTCAGTGAAGTGAAGCAGTGTTCTTCTAGTAAGCCGTCTGGATACCGTTACCTACACAAGCTAAGTATTAGTTTTCGTTTCCCCTTCTTGATTGTCTTAATAACGTGCACTGGGCAATAGGCCCGTGCAAAAATGACTTCCCCTGACGGCGGTTCATCTCAAGGTGAGATGGACGTCGAAATAAAATCGGCTCCCCGGCTCAAGGTATATCCGAGCTCGGCCACCGGGCCATTTGTGATCTTCTTTCGGACCAAAGAAAAAAAGTGTTTGAATCTGTTGCAGATTTCTCGAGTTCTGACGGATCGGTATTCGGCCGTGACAGAAATATCGAAAATTCGCCCTGATAAGCTTCGGGTGGTGGTTAACAGTTCAACTCAGGCAAACGATATTGCTGGCTACGAGCCCTTTACGAAGAAGTACAGGGTGTATATTCCAGCTAGCAGGGTTGAAGTCAGTGGGGTCGTTTCCGATTCGAGTCTGAATTGCGAGGACCTGCTAAAATATGGGACTGGCTGTTTCAAAGACCCCATGCTTAAGCCAGTGAAGATACTGGAATGCAAACGTTTGCATTCAGCATCAGTCGCAGCTGACGGCAAGAAAATATACGTCAACTCAGACTCTTATCGGGTGACCTTCGCTGGCTCTGCCCTGCCCAATTACCTCCTCTTTGACAAGGTTCGTCTACCTGTTCGTCTATTTGTGCCGCGGGTCATGAACTGTACCAATTGCAAACAATTGGGACACACAGCCTCCCATTGTAGCAATAAAGCCCGCTGTGGGAAATGCGGTGGGAATCATGCGGATGATTCCTGTGGTAGAGATGTCGAAAACTGCCTCTACTGTGGGGGAAACCCACATGATCTCCCTTCATGTCCCGCGTACAAACAGCGCGAGGAAAAACTTAAGCGTTCCCTTCAGGGACGCTCTAAGCGATCTTTTGCAGAAATGCTTAAGATAGCTACGCCACCTGTCTCTACGAACATCTTTACCAACTTGTCTACTGACGAAGGCGACTGTGATGAACTCCAGGAGGGAACATCTTCTGCTGTGCCTAGAAGTAGTAGAAACAGGAAGAACATTTCCTCTTCCAAGCTTCGTCGTAAAGGCCAGAAGGTGTCTCTTCATGGTCCCCCTAAAATAACTACTCAAGGAAGTACTGGTGCAAAACCGAAGCAAATCGCTCCCGGTCTCAGTAACCTGAGCTCAGAAAAGGAGTTCCCAGCACTTCCAGGAACATCAAAAACCCCAAGTGTTCCCATATCTCAGCCAGAGAAAGAAAACAGTGCTGGCTTAATAAATTTCTCTGACAATGTGGACCGTATTCTTACAGCGTTAAACATTTCTGACCCCCTTAAAAGTATCTTGATAAGCTTTCTCCCCGCAGTAAAAACATTTTTGATGCAGTTCACTGCGAAATGACCCCTTCTTTCAGCGATTGTATCCTTCGATGGCTAATTCATCGAACGAGGTCAAGGATTTAATCACTGTTCTACAGTGGAATTGCAGAAGCATTATCCCGAAAATCGATTCGTTTAAAATCTTACTAAATAATTTGAAATGCGATGCATTCGCCCTATGCGAGACATGGCTCACTTCAGAAATAACCCTACACTTCCACGATTTTAATATTATTCGCTTGGATCGAGAAGACTCTTACGGAGGAGTACTTTTGGGGATCAAAAAGTGCTATTCTTTCAATCGGATCGACCTCCCCTCGACACCAGGCATTGAAGTTGTCGCTTGCCAAACCAGAATTAAAGGCAAAAACCTTTGCATTGCTTCCACCTACATCCCCCCTAGAGCCTCAGTTAGCCACCGACGGCTTTGCGATATTGCGGAACTCCTCCCCGCACCGAGGCTAGTTTTAGGTGACTTCAACTCCCACGGCACGGCATGGGGTTGCCTTCATGACGATAATCGATCTACCCTACTCCATGAGCTTTGCGACAACTTCAATATGACTATTTTGAATACGGGTGAAATGACACGGATTCCTGCCCCTCCAGCGCGACCGAGCGCCTTAGATCTGTTCCTCTGCTCGACCTCGCTGCGGTTAGATTGCATGTGGAAGGTAGTCTCTGATCCCCACGGCAGCGACCATCTGCCAATCGTAATTAATATTGCTAACGGTTCAGGGCCACCGAATACAATCAATGTTTCGTATGACCTCACACGAAATATTGATTGGAAGAGCTACGCGTCCGCGATATCCGACAAAATCGAGTGCACTCAAGAGCTTCCTCCGGAGGAAGAGTACGGGTTCCTGGCTGGCTTGATTCTCGATACCGCGATTCAAGCTCAGACTAAACGCGTACCAGACGCGAATTCACGCGGGCGTCCTCCCAATCCATGGTGGGACAAAGAGTGCTCAGACGTGTACGCGGAGAAGGCCGCTGCGTATAAGACCTTCCGGGACGACGGGCTGCCAGCTAGCTACCGACAGTACGCGATGGCGGAAACGCGCATGAAGAGTTTGATAAAAGCCAAAAAACGTAGCTACTGGCGCCGGTTCGTCGACGGACTAACGAGAGAAACATCGATGAGCACTCTTTGGAGTACGGCCCGGCGCTTACGAAACCGAAACAGTACTAATGAGAGCGTGGAATATTCAAACCGTTGGATATTCGATTTTGCCAAGAAGGTTTGTCCGGATTCCGCCCCGGCACAGAAGATCTACCGCGCCGCGTCCCCTCACAATAACGCGAACGAAACACCGTTTTCGATGGTGGAGTTCTCACTTGCTCTCTTATCATGTAACAATAAAGCCCCAGGGCCAGACAGAATCAAATTTAACTTGTTAAAGAATCTGCCAGACTCTGCCAAGAGACGCTTGTTGAATTTATTTAATAAGTTTCTTGTGGGTAATATTGTCCCTCATGACTGGAGGCAAGTGAAGGTCATCGCCATTCAAAAACCAGGAAAACCAGCCTCCGACCACAACTCGTATCGACCGATTGCGATGCTGTCCTGTATCCGAAAGTTGTTCGAGAAAATGATCTTGTTTCGCCTCGATAATTGGGTTGAAGCAAATGGCTTACTGTCAGATACACAATTTGGTTTCCGCAAAGGCAAAGGGACGAACGATTGTCTTGCAATGCTCTCAACAGAAATTCAAATGGCTTATGCTAGCAAAGAGCAGATGGCATCAGTTTTCCTAGATATAAAGGGGGCTTTTGATTCAGTTTCTATCACAATTCTTTCTGAGAAGCTGCACCAGCATGGTCTTTCACAGACTCTAAACAACTTTTTGCTAAACTTGCTGTCTGAAAAACATATGCATTTTTCGCATGGTGATTTATCGACATCACGAATTAGCTACATGGGTCTTCCCCAGGGCTCATGTCTAAGCCCCCTTCTCTATAACTTTTACGTGAATGACATTGACGAATGTCTTGTCAATTCCTGCACGCTAAGACAGCTTGCAGATGACGGTGTGGTCTCTATTACAGGTCCCAAAGCCGTCGATCTGCAAGGACAATTGCAAGATATCTTGGACAATTTGTCTGCTTGGGCCCTCCAGCTAGGTATCGAGTTCTCCACGGAGAAAACTGAGCTAGTCGTATTTTCAAGGAAGCGTGAACCAGCGCAACTACAGCTTCAATTAATGGGTCAAACTATTGCTCAGGTTTCAACTTTCAAATATCTCGGGGTCTGGTTCGACTCTAAAGGAACCTGGAGATGTCACATTAGGTATCTGAAACAGAAGTGCCAGCAAAGGATCAACTTTCTCCGTACAATAACCGGAACATGGTGGGGTGCCCACCCAGGAGACCTGATCAGGCTGTACCAAACAACAATATTGTCGGTGATGGAGTACGGGAGTTTCTGTTTCCGCTCCGCTGCGAACATGCATTTCATCAAACTAGAGCGAATCCAATATTGTTGTTTGGGTATTGCTTTGGGTTGCATGCACTCGACACATACGATGAGTTTAGAAGTGCTGGCGGGCGTCCTTCCGCTGAAAAATCAATTTTGGGACCTCTCATATCGATTGCTCATCCGATGCGATATCTTGAACCCGTTAGTAATTGCAAATTTCGAAAGGCTTGTCGAGCTCAATTCTCAAACCCGATTTATGTCCTTGTACTTCGATTACATGGCACAAAATATCAATCCTTCTTCATACTATCCCAACCGTGTCAATCTCTTTCATGCTTCTGATTCAACTGTATTCTTCGACACATCCATGAAAGACGAGATTCGTGGAATCCCGGATCACATACGTCCGCAAGTGATCCCAAGCATCTATCATAGTAAATTTCGAGAAGTCGACTGCAACAAGATGTTTTACACCGACGGATCAAGCCTCGACGGGTCCACTGGCTTCGATATATTCAATCAACACCTCACCGCCTCATTCAAACTCAATGATCCTGCTTCAGTTTACGTCGCAGAACTTGCTGCTATTCAGTATACCCTTGGGATCATTGATACTTTGCCCACCGATCATTACTTTATTGTCTCGGATAGCCTCAGCTCAATCGAGGCTCTCCGTTCAATGAAACCTAGAAAGCACATTCCATATTTTCTGGGGAAAATCTGGGAGCGCCTGCGTGCTTTGTCTGTAAGATCGTACAAGATTACCTTAGTTTGGGTTCCCTCGCATTGCTCCATTCCAGGTAATGAAGAAGCGGACTCTTAAGCTAAGGCGGGCGCTTTACAAGGTGACATATATGAAAGACCAATTAGCTTCAGCGAATTTTTCAGTATTACTCATCAGAGAACCCTCGAAAGTTGGCAAACTTCATGGAGCAATGGTGAACTGGGAAGGTGGCTACATTCGATAATCCCTAAGGTATCGACGAAACCTTGGTTCAGGGGGATGGATGTGGGTCGGGATTTCATTCGCGTGATGTCTCGACTCATGTCCAATCACTACACGCTGGACGCACATCTCCGGCGTATTGGGCTCGTGGTCAGCGGTATCTGCGCTTGTGGCAACGGTTATCACGAAATCGAACATATTGTCTGGGCATGCGCCGAGTACTGTTCTGCCAGATCTCAACTATTCGATTCCCTTCGGGCCCGAGGAAGATCACCCAATGTCCCGGTCCGAGATGTACTAGCAAACCGCGATATTCTCTACATGTCCCTTATATACACGTTCCTCAAAACCATCAATATCCAAATTTAAATGCCCCTATCTTTTCTCTTATCATTCCCAGAAGTGCCCTCTTCCGCCTACCGTACCCCAACGATGGTTTGATACGATTCCAAGACGAGACAAAACATCTGTCGAATGAACCAACAACACGAGATCTACAGTACAACATCACACGCGCAACGCGGTGTGTTTCCGATCCGTATCTGAGCCGTACTACGAAATCGTCTGGAGGAACCCCTACCGGCTCGAGGAAAACCGCCCGGCGTCCCAATACTTGATGCATCCGTTCGAATCTGTAATCCTGGCCGTTGATTCCTGATGCCGGAAACTGAAAGTTTATATCCCCCCCCGTTCAGCCTTGTCCACCCTCTCCCATGTCTCTGATACACAGATGTATGACTTCACCCCCTTCTCCCCTTGAATATCTTCCCAAAACTTATGTGCCCCCCTATCTTCTAGTTTTAGTTGATCAATCGGTTCGAATCTGTAATCCTGGCCGTTGATTCCTGATGCCGGAAACTGAAAGTTTATATCCCCCCCCCCTTTCAGCCTTGTCCACCCTCCCTCCAATGTCTCTGATACACAGATGTATGACTTCACCCCCTTCTCCCCTTGAGTATCTTCCCAAAACTTATGTGCCCCCCTATCTTCTAGTTTTAATTGATCAATATTTAAACTCGTTAAGAAATGCACAACAGTACCACTACTTTAAAATAACCCTAATTATTTCCCCTAATCTTGAACCACTCTCTCTAGTTATTTCTAGTTAATAAGCTTGTAAAATTTTCCGCTTAGTTAATAATTAGTTTCTCCTACAATCTCCCTTCTAAAAATCATAAAGTGAATTACTATAAAAAGAACACACAAAATGACCCGTCCCCCAAATCTTACGAATATTATATTATACCCTCT
This sequence comes from Topomyia yanbarensis, assembly GCF_030247195.1. Taxonomy (NCBI): domain Eukaryota; kingdom Metazoa; phylum Arthropoda; class Insecta; order Diptera; family Culicidae; genus Topomyia; species Topomyia yanbarensis. The sequence goes on along the minus strand of NC_080671.1, from coordinate 200,496,310 downwards.
TTTATATGTATAAGTTAGCTGTAAAGCTTTTTTTATTTTCATTATATAAAACAAAATAATATTGAAATGTGTAACCCCCTAGTTTTAAGAAATTCAAAATGTAAAACAATGAAAAAATGGCACCTTTAAGCTAACGCATACGTGCCTTATCAAATAAACAAATTGAAAAAAAGTGGCAGTGTATTCATTCATTAATATGCTTTGTAGTATGTACCTATTAGTAGAATCAAAATACTATAGGCTGAGTGAAAATGAATCGCGTGAAGGGGAAATGAATCAATGAATTGATCGAACGTAAGTAATAAACTTTCGTTGCGCAATTTAGTAACAAATTAGATCTACCTACCTACACATTTACCTCAAACATTAAATCCAAGCGCACAAAGCAAAATGAATCAACGCTGATGATGATGGGTAGAGCGAAAGAGATAACTAATACCACGACACTATGTTAACCGTGTTTGCAAATGGAGCTCGCATGTACAAACTATTTTGTGTACGAATAATTATACATAAAAGTGCGCTGGAAACGAGCACAACACAAAAGATAGCATAGTGTTTGAACGGCAAGCACAGTCGCATTCACTGGGTAGCGTACCTCCACAGGCAGTGTAACGGACTTCTAACTCAGCTGCACTGGCTGTGAAAACACACAACGCAGTGATCTGCTTCGTCTGACGCTCAACAGGCAACTGAGCTGGTCTGGCGAAATCCGTCCGTTTAAATAGTCGATGATGACGTCATTCATAGAAGCGCAGCGCGCTAGGTACACAAATCTGTCGTGCTGGACTAGGGAAGCGCTATCTTCTGTGTGTAGATGCGCGATATTTTGACTAGGTTGCTCATTATTTCAATTTTTAATGCCATGATATCAAAAATCTTTGGGTTTATCTATCGGAAACTATTCTTAGAAGTATTTCGGAACGACATGAGCAAAAAAAATTGAAAATTCATCGTGAGATGGCTGAATAATATGCGTTTAAAATTGGACCACATACCATTTTTGTAGAATTTGCAACGTGCACCCCTATATCGAAAACAAAGACGTAGTCCTACGTCAAAATCGAAATTTATGAAACACAACCCTTTTATATTTCTTACTGCTACCTAAAGGTCCCGACAATAAGGAAAAATGATTACAGTACGTATTATTTCATTATTTTTTGTCATGATTTTTTTTTAATTTCGCTTGGTCATGTGTGCGATGGGGAGACCAGTAAAAACGATCACAGAAAAACTTTTATAACTTTTGAAAAATTAAATTAAAAATTCCGCAAAAATTCATTAACACGCACAATACCTTTGCACATCATATTTCAATTACTATTGAAGGATTGAGGGGCTTGCTCGGAAACACAAATAGTGGTTTCATTTTTTGGTGCTAATGTCAATCCGGTGCCAACTTAGTTCTGTTGCTTGAAGCGAATTCTAACCCTTATTCCCTTCTAAACCTCCAACTCCGTAATACCTATGGAAAAGTCTGACGAATCGATGTTCTTCCATTGAGTAGGTGAATAGTAAATACTTCTCTTAGTTTTTAGAAGAATGGGAGAAAATTTCGTTTAAATATACACAACTAGTGGACAGCACTCCAAAACATTTAAACACTATAACAAAAGTTACCACGCTGACTATTTTTTATAGAAATTTGAACTATTTAAAAAAAACGTGCTCCGTATAAGTATGACTTGAAGGAGTTATACACAAAGTTAACGAGAACCACTGAGCTAATTTCGTGATTTTTTAAAGGGTTTATATATAAATTTTATTTGAAACAGCGAAAGTCAATTTGATGATAATACTATCGAAGAAAATAAAAACAAGTTGTATTAAAAAACCAGCCAGAATTCCGGCTCATTTTCCGGTTGAACTAACTGGGTAAAAGCCGTTAATATTTCTCTAAAATGACCCAAACGTGATTTGTGAATGTATTTGATGTTGTAGTTTGACGAAAGCTATCTAGATGTGTTATATTTTACCTTGGTGCAGGAAAAAACTTAAATATTACGCATATGTTACACCTACATGTTGTTATACCGATATACTGCCGCTCTACGCATAATTGTCCATGGGTATAGGGATTCCCTTAGCACATGGGACAGTTATGCTTCTAGCGGCAGTATACTGCAACAACAAAAACGAAAGCACTCACTCGGAAATACATTATCCAACATAAATTCGTAGCAAAAAGCATTGTGCCACTCAAACTCATAAGCTGTTAAAAGACATCGAAAAATTTCTGTTTACCTGATACACAAACACAACACCAATCTGCGCGACGAACCAAAACCATCCATATTCATCAAAACGGTAGTAGATAGTGAGTCCTTTTCCGCTATTCATCGCATAACATGCGATGATTCCAGAAAATAAGCTTACAACGAGCAGCGATGAAGCACCAACGATGATCTCATGAAGCTCCAATTCCGGAGAGAGAAACTTTTCTGGTTGGCATTTCCATTCGTGAGCTTTATCCCGTCTCTTGATATAAAAATACCACTGTTGGTGGAAAGCAAAATTATAAGGCAAAATTAAGGTGACTCGCAATCTAATAACCTACGTGAATGAAGCCGCCAATCGAAAAGTATATTAAGTACGAGCCGACAACAGCCGCTATCAAAAAGTACGTCAAACCATGTAGATTATATGACGCCAGGATGGAGTGCACCGAATCAATTCGCTGTGCTTCATTCGCCTTATTAGTGGATGCACCGTTAAGTTGTTTCAGCAAGTGCACAGCGATAATAATCCAATCACCTGGAATGCACGTGAACTTATTTCAGACCATTTGCAAAACATCTGAACAATACTCTTACCTTTGATAGCTGATGCAAAAAACAGAACAGCTGAACTTATAATAAGATTGCGTAGATACTGAGGCAGAATACTCCATATTAAACTTAACCGACTGGAACACTTTTCTGACCACCGTACCCCTTCCAACAAGGGGTTTCGAAAAGTGTTAGCCTGTCGAGATTTGGTACGAGTCGCCATGTTAACGAGGATTATTCAAATTTAAAAATCGAACCGCGTTTCGTTCGCACGGCCGGACGAAAGGCAACTGAATTAATTTAGGTGCTCGCGAATTCTGACAGTTATTTCGGGATATTGCTAATCGTTATCGAACTGTTGACTAATTGATACGGAAAAATATTTTTGAATTATCGATTGTTTGAAAAAAGAAAGGAATAGTGTTAGTGCAAAATACAGCTATATGTTGAGGTCTGACCGAAGCTGTGTACAAATGAACGGAGATTTAGAGTCATGCTTGAATTTCAAAATTTTCTGCTAAGTACAATTGCTTATTTTCGGGCTTATTTATTTGAATGACAACAGATTGTATTAGGCATTGTTAAACTTTCATTGGATTAATATTTCTTTAGACTCCGAATAATAGCGCGAACGTTTTACGGTTTATCCAATGATTCACTTGTGCCTTTTTCTTAGCGGAGAAGCATTAGCTGCGTTGTTCAGAGGTGCAATATCTCAAATTCAGTTCCCTAGCTCTGCATGAATTTATCGAAACCAGTACTCACTTCCAAGCCGATTGAAGTTTTACGCAGAATCAAATGCTATCAGCATTCATTTGTTATACGTAGACAAATTAATGGCAGAAGGTGACATCGTTTATATTTAACAATAACTGCGTATTCTACGCCAGGTGAACTTTTGCATTATATTACCAGCAGAGTTAAAAATAATCGACTCTCTTATTTGACGGTTGAAAATGAATCTGTTGCGACTCGTGATGAATATAAAAAATCTAAATAGGGTAAAGTGCCTATTTTCACCATACTAAGCAGGGTGCCTCACTAATTTATTAATTTCTCGGCCTACAATCAATGGAATGCATAAAAATTGACATCAACAGCTTGGCTTCGTTGTTAAGAACCAATATAATAACACAAAAGCGCTGAAAACAGTGAAATTCTCGTGTTTGATCTCAACGAAAACTCGAATCGAAAGCCCCTATTGTTGCGCTACCATTTGACTCAATGCGTTGAACAAAGATGGTAGACACTGCTCTAACCAACGGTTTCAAATGGGTAGGGGGATAATAGAAACATGGCGATAATGGGCTCATCACCCTATCTGGATAAATGTTATCAAAAGTTGGTAAAGAATATAAAACAATAATTATCATCGCTTTCATTGTGCCAGGGCCTACTTTGATGCGTTTGATTCGTTCTTGCATGTTCTCTTCATGCAATATTCGGAGACGAATGAAAACCTGCTTGAATGCATGGGCGGCTGGTTCATTTGACGTTTTCGTTAGCCTTACTGAATATTGAAGATGAATGCGGCTGAATATGATCAATTTCCATTCAATGAATTTGAATATTTTTAACTCTGATTACTAGCATAAAAATACAATTCAGTTTGTAACTGAAGTTGAACTCGAACCGATTGAATAACTGAATGAATGCGCTGCACTGAACGAATGACGAGGCACACAATCGAAACATACCCTTCAGCGTGGCGGGTATGAAGTGAATTTTGTTGCTCTTTCAAGCTCACCTAGAAAATATTTCTGAGCTTGTCCTCCGAAACTTAAGAATCAATCAGGCTGCCGTCTCTTGCAGTTTAGCCAGTGATGGTGATTGATGAAAATATTGATGCAAAATAATACAATGAACGTCGAATGTTGTATACTGAACTAATCGTCCATACTATTTGTAGTAGGCGATCAATTCCAAATACATAACGCGTCAAATAAAACTTTTCATTCGTCAATAAATGCTGTACTACGTGATGTCAAAGGCAACTCAGCATTGACTGAAGATCGGGCCAATGGTGATGTTTTCTTATCGCAGTCGACAACTTTCGATGCTTGATGAATGAATCAAAAAGCATTCGTTGAAATTTTATGGGCTTAAAAATAAGGATATTTTGGCATCAATCGTTCTCGGCTAGAAAAGTACTGAAAAGATAAGAATCGAAGATAGTGTAGCATACTCAGAATGAAAAATGATCACGCGGAATAAATTATTGAAATTAGTACCGTTTATACGCATGAGCACACTGGGCCAGGGCCCAGGGCTTTTAGGGGCCCCAACATAGGATGAATTAAGAATCATTCTGAAGGCTATGTTCTTTAGCGTGTGGGGTAACAATGGATCAGTTGCCCGGATTTACTTATTGCACCTTATCCCATGTGACGTTTAAAGAGAATTAGACAATCAAGTGAAGTGTTGGTAGCGGTAGGAAACAAGACACTACATGGCCGGGATGGCATTGGACTAATTCAAACGTCAACCCAACATTTAGATTCAAGTTTCAAATCATTTTGAGCAAAAACAATGAAATGTTTTCTACAACACGTATAGAAAGATCTAAAGGCACCAAGCAGGAGCCGCAACCAACAAGGTGGCAAAATTTGCATAAGGAAGCTGTATAGAAAGAAGATGTCGAAATTCGGTACGCAATCCTTGTTTGGCAAGCGATCCGCGCATGTGGCAAATTGTCATTTGTTCATCACATCAGGGATTGTGAATGGACAAATCTACATAAAAACCTCTAAATATGACTCCTGGACTTCTTGAGGTCCCAACGATATTTTCGCGGCCAGATTAGGCATTTTCCACTATGTCGTCGAAATCTGGTACAGAATCAATTATGTTATTTTTACGACACCTCGCCTTACCATAATATACTGGCTCAAATGGAACGTTGGTAGTCGAGGATGTGTGCCTCACGGTAGCGTGCCTTCGATCTGTTTCCTATTTCGACTGTTTTACATGACTGCTATTGAAATGAATTCTTTTAACTTAAATTTTTATTCATTTATGTTTGGGTTTACATTTTGTATAATATTGCAGTCTAAGTGATATAGCATCCTTCTCGTCTTTGGTGAGCTTCGTTGGCAAATAGTTGCATTTCTGTTTGTGACTGAATGTGAATGAACTGCTAATAGTTGTGGTAGTGAATTGTTGAAATGAATTGTGTTGCTCATATTGATAGGTTCGAGTAATTTCGATGTTTCGCTATGTTTATTTGTTTACCTAACAATGAAGGTATTGAAAATTTGTACTTTCGAAAGGTGAAAAGGTTAATTATTGTTATTATTTATTTTTTTTCCTTCACTCTCCTTCCGCACTGAGTGCCTATGAACGACACCATAGGGGCGACCATACCATCAAAACCTTAGATTTGCCACTTAACTACCGGCGCCGTCTTTGAGAAGCTAGTTAGTTGAATATGAAAATATTAATATTACTTTTAATCTACTTGTTTGCTATTTTCGCCTCTCCGAACCGCTCACTATAAAAGAAGGCACAAAACTTCTGTCAGAATATATAACAAAATCTACCTGGCCAACAATTTGGGCATGAAGAGACACTATTTCAAAGAATTGTTCTATTCCTGCAGCGGAAAATGCGAATATTTAAAAAGAATTAACATCGAATCATGTACTTAGATTCGACTTAATATCGATTGATTTCAATGGCTGCAATATTAAATATTGTTGTTATAACTCGCTCCTTCACGGTAAGACAAAAACTTGCGTGGCGCATAAGTGAAGGTTGTAACCTAATTCAAACGTCGGTCCGTTTAACTTCCCATTACAGTCACTTGGTAGTCTTTGGACATCTTTTCATTTACCTTGCATTTGCGGTCAAATTCTAAGTGCTTTGATCTTATTTGTAGTTATCGCAACCAGAGTCAGGATGGCTGCTGCTTGAAGCTGTGGTGCTACTACGACGACGTTGAAACTCAGCGTGCCTAATACCGCCTTTCTGCTGTTCGTTGCTTGCTAATCACCGGCGACTAAGTTTCGATAGCATCGGCGACTATGGCACGTTGCATTCAGCGGTAATAGAACTGATGTTAGATTGGACCTGACTTTTCGATGCCGGTTGGCGCGTCTCATAAAAATATTTTTGCTGACAAAAACGATGGGTTTTAAATATTTTTTTTAAAACGATGGGTCCGTTTCTTTGTAGTTTCCATGGCACCGCAAGTGCGGTAAACTAGTATGATTTTATGGGCATCCAAAAAACCCTGGGTCTTTTAACCACAGTCTGGTATACCCATGCGCAAAAAAGGCACCGACAAAATTTATATCACGAAAAAGAATAAATAATTGCTACTTTAAGGGTTTATGTACAAAATTGGAGCTCAAACAATCAAAATTTGCTGAAAGTTTATATTTTTAATTAACGGGTATTATTAGTTAAATAAGAAAAGAGAATGATTTTAATACCTTTCTGTAATTAAAGTAAAGTGCTCTCTGAACTCCCTAGAAATGGATGGCATGTTTCTTTTCGCTCGGGTGCTGTCAGTTCAATCGAAGATGGCGTCGAAATAGCAAGCACTCAGCGAGCGTGTTGTACGGTTTTACGAAACGCGTGGTTATCGTGGAAAAACGTTTACGGTAGACGGCTTTCAAGACGAAAACGTGCCCGTGAGTACAGTTTACCGGATCCTGACATCCCTGAGCGTGGAGCGGAAGGCCAGTAGCGACCGAAAATATCACTGCTCCCATACCTTGTTTCACCGAACCCTCAAGATGGAGGACATCATCTTTTGCCGCTCATGCTGTAGCTAAACAAAAACTAAAAATCAAATGACCTAAGAAAACCTGGAAATGTTTATACAAGTTTAAAAAACCTGTTTTAATCCACCTAGTGGTGCAATTGTGCCTTTCTCATGTCTTTAAACTATGAGTCTATGGCTGGTTTGGTTATGTTCGTTTCAATTATGGAAACATCTACTACATTCTTAGTACACTTTACACCAACACACAATAGTACAATGAGGGGTGATCTAAGGGGAATTTAAATTGGCGGTGACCGATGAGGGGGGGGGGGTGTTAATTTCTCCTGTTAAAACCCAGAAACCTTATGTCAATGCCGGGATTAGGTTGACGATTTTTAGAGTGATTGCATATCCTCTATATGAGAAAGGCAAAAAGCTACGTCATTTGTGCATGACCCCTTAGCTGACAAACAGCTAAAATATATATTTTCGAAATCTGGACGGATCTGATATTTTCAGATTTGGATGAATCTGAAGCTGACAAGTCCATACAAGTTACAAATAGTGTTATAACTAGTGTGCTGCCTATAATCGCAAGTCAGTCCCATGTGGATAGGGAACCCCATACAGCATGGGACTGACTTACGATTATGGGCAGTGCATTAGGAAAATATTGCAGATTTAAAATAACTCATTTGCTCCTTTTATAAACTGGCTGTCCAAAAATGGACGAAAGCAAACAGAATAAAATCGAACATGATTTTTAATTATTCGAGTTGTTTGAAACACCCAAAGAACATCAATTTGAAAGAACAATGGACTAGTTCGCTATGGACGTGTGTGGCAAAGATCTATTTTGCGGAGAGTACAGTCGCAATGAGACGAGAAGGTATTTATGGAACATTGTTGTCATGTTGTTGTACGTGTACCATTACATTGTACGATTGATAGATTATAGTGAAGACCCGCTTTTATCAGCCCACGATTTTGTCAGCCTCATATGAAAATTGATAGTTAGTAGTTCGATGAGCTCTAGCAGACGAACCAAGTCGAATTCGAGCAATTTTTTTCTTGAGCATATTTTTCTTATCTTAGAGATCCTTAATAAGAAAAAATCCAAATGTTAATTTTATTTTAAATTTTGCGCTGTCTGACCCTATTAAGCGAAATATATCAGTGGCGGATCCAGGGGGAGGGTCCTGGGGGTCCGGACCCGCTCCGAAATTTTTTAACCTTTTGAGAAATTTTAAATTAGTTTTAATTTTATACTAGTTTTAAACATAAAATCATTTGAAACCAAATTTTACCACCAAAACTGATTTTCATTAAATTAGTTTTTGACGTATAATTTATTGTACAAAATAAAAAATTTCGGACCCCTCCCGAATTTTTTTTCTAGATCCGCTCCTGAAATATATACTAAATAATCGGAAAGAATCATGAAACTATATCTTGGGACTAGAGAAGAATATTTTAAGAGCTTCTGTTTGTTAAAATGAAAGAAAAATATATGTCCTGATTTTGTCAATATCCCCGTTTTAACAGCCTAAAACTCACCAAAGGGCTGTTAAAAACGTATCTTCACTGAATTAGAATTGTCTAAAATTGATGCAAGTTATTATGAAAATTCTGCTAACTTGAGTGCTTATGCTACAGAATTTGCGAAGTTAAAGGCTGATGAAGTACTATCTCTGATAGTCGACACTAAGCTAACGAGGCATCAATACTTATTAATTTGCGCATAAGTAGTAGAAAGGCGCATTTTAATATTTGGCTAGATTATAAGAGAAGCGCTTTTTCTAAAGATACTTCTAGTTTTCCAATCTGTGTACTTCGCATCCTTGCTCTCATTTGAGTACTATGGCTCTAAATTTTCAAAACTTTTCCCAGTAATCTCAAGCTAATTAAATGTCTTTAAAATGTAAAAAAGTGTTATACCTATATCGAAAATACAGCTAAGAAATCAACCGAATTGAGGCTAGCCTAAACACACAATTAATAAAATCGTCGATTAAAACCAACAAACGATACCGAGTTGATAGCTGAAAGTCATAGTAAGAATGTCGATAGATTCTATCATCTTATATAAAATTTGTAGTAAAAAACCTATTTTAATCCACCTAGCGGTGCAATTGTGCCTTTCTCAATCATGAATCACGAGAATGTGAAAATTTTGAAAAAGAAAAAACAGCCATGGTAATATTGAACTGAAAAAAGGTGCGAAATCGGCAAAGTCCCAAAAAGTCGATTCTTATAAAAAAAAATTTTTCGAGATAACATAAAATCTCGACGTTTCATGCATTTTAAAGATGTTTGGCATCAAAAATACGAATTCGATTTCTGAAATTTCATGAGGTCCCCGCTTTGAAAAAAAAATTTGAGTTCCGGCTTATATGGGAATTTCATATGTGACCGGACGATTTAGTCTATATTTCCGGACCCATACAAGCGATCCGTGCGAAATTTTATTGACATCTATGGGGATATTATAGCTATCATTTGGGACTAAGTTTGTGAAAATCGGCCCAACCATTTTCGGGAAACTGATGTGAGTTCGTAAATTTTGAAAGATGGCCGCTTTTCCCGGGCACTTCCGGAACCGTCTATGGTGGTCAATGTAGTCAACGAAAGTTTGGTTGGCCGTCGGTGACCTAGAACAGCAAATTTAAGTTGTTTGAGAGACATTTTAGCGAAATTTTTACCTTTTTTGCTTTCATCGGAGTATCGGTTTGAATCACAATTTGCTATGTGATCGCACGCCACAACTCCGGAACCGGAAGTCGGATCGGGATGAAATTAAATAGCCATTTACGGGGACGCAATACCTTTCATTTGAGGCCAAGTTTAGTCGAATCGGTCTAGCCATCTCCGAGAAACCGATGTGACTGTTATTCTGAATTTAGATACTTCCGCCGGGGCTTCCGGAACCGAGGATGGTGGCCAATGTGGCCAAATAGACTTTGAATGGATGTTAGTGACCTAATACTACAAATCGAAGCAGTTGTGGTCATATTTTGGAAAATTTTTCGCCTTTATACATTCATTGCAGAATTTATTAAAATCGACATTTTCTGCGTGTTCGTACTTATCACCCTGTAATTCCGGAACCGGAAGTCGGATCCATTAGAAATTCAATAGCAGCCTATGGGAACGTTGCACCTTTCATTTGAGACTAAGTTTGTCAAAATCGGTTCAGCCATCTTTGAGAAAAATGAGTGACATTTTTGGTCACATACACACACACATACACACACACATACATACATACACACATACATACACACACAGACATTTGCCGAACTCGACGAACTGAATCGAATGGTATATGTCACTCGGCCCTCCGGGCCTCCGTTAAAATGTCGGTTTTCAGAGCAATTGCAATACCTTTCTATTGAGAAAGGCAAAAAGGTGCGAAATCGGCAAAGTCCCAAAAAGTCGATTTTCATAAAAAAAAATTTTTCGAGATAACATAAAATCTCGACGTTTCATGCATTTTAAAGATGTTTGGCATCAAAAATACGAATTCGATTTCTGAAATTTCATGGGGTCCCCCCTTTGAAAAAAAAAATTGAGTTCCGGCTTATATGGGAATTTCATGTGTGACCGGACCGTTCAGTCTATATTTCCGGAACCATACAAGCGGTCCGTGCGAAATGTTACAGACATCTGTGGGGATAATATAGCTATCATTTGGGACTAAGTTTGTGAAAATCGGCCCAACCATTTCCGAGAAACTGATATGAGTTTGCTAGTTATGAAAGATGGCCGCTTTTCCCGGGCACTTCCGGAACCGTCTATGGTGGTCAATGTAGTCAACGAAAGTTTGTTTGGCCGTCGGTGACCTAGAACTGCAAAGTTAAGTTATTTGAGAGACATTTTAGCGAAATTTTTACCTTTTTTGCTCCCATCGGGGTATCGGTTTGAATCACAATTTGCTATGTGATCGCACGCCACAACTCCGGAACCGGAAGTCGGATCGGGATGAAATTAAATAGCCATTTACGGGGACGCAATACCTTTCATTTGAGGCCAAGTTTAGTCGAATCGGTCTAGCCATCTCCGAGAAACCGATGTGACTGTTAGTCTGAATTTGGATACTTCCGCCGGGGCTTCCGGAACCGATGATGGTGGCCAATGTGACCAAAGAGACTTTGAATGGCTGTTAATGACCTAGTACTACAAATCGAAGCAGTTGTGGTCACATTTTGGAAAAATTTTCACCATTATACATTCATTGCAGAATTTCTTAAATTCGACGTTTTCTGCGTGATCGTACTCATCACCCTGTAATTCCGGAACCGGAAGTCGGATCCATTAGAAATTCAATAGCAGCCTATGGGAACGTTGCACCTTTCATTTGGGACTAAGTTTGTAAAAATCGGTTCATCCATCTCTGAGAAAAGTGAGTGAGATTGTGTTCGCGTACACACACACAGACGCACATACACACACACATACATACACACACACATACATACACACACACAGACATTTGCCGAACTCGACGAACTGAATCGAATGGTATATGTCACTCGGCCCTCCGGGCCTCCGTTAAAAAGTCGGTTTTCAGAGCAATTGCAATACCTTTCTATTGAGAAAGGCAAAAAGTTACAGTTCACTAAAGTACGTTGAAATCTAATCCGCAAGGACCGAATAGACGACAATGAAATCAGATAATTTTTTTATGTTCTGCCAATAGTTGGTAATAAATACGAAATTTATTACCAACTATTGGCAAAACTTATATCATAAAATGTGACAGAATCAATTTATCACTATAAGATGAATTGATCTGATCTTCTCGATATCAAATTTGAGCTGAGCGACTCCAAATTCATTTATAATATATGGCTATGGGGCGAAATTCTCTGAAAATGTATATGGCGGATGAAGAGAATATAGGACAAAGGGGAGGGAGGGGGGGGCGGGTATGTAGAAAGAGATGGTGTGAGGGGAAGTTGAGAGGGGGCTGATGGAGTATGCAACACCCAACAGCATATTATACCCTCCATTTGAGATATGGTTTATGAAAATCGGTTCAGTCATCACCGATGTGACTAATTCTGGAATATGGCCAGGAACCCAAAAATTCCGGAACTGACAATAGTGGACATTATATTCAAAGAATCTTTGATGGGACATCAGTGATCTAGACTTGCAAATAGAAATGGATTTTTATCCTTTGAAGTATTACGATTTTACCGGTTTATATGGGAAATTTCTATGTGGTCGCAATAAATAACCTGTAACTCCGGAACCAAATGTCAGATACGAATGAAATTCAATAACAGTCCATGGGAGTATTGTATGTTTCATTTGAAACCAAGTTTATGAAAATCGGTCAAAAATTCCCTGAGAAAAAAAGGTGTGAGATTAACTTACGAACTTGAAAAGTACCCGGGGCATCAAGAACCGTCATAGGTGGCCAATGTGGTCAAAGCTGCTTAGAATGATCATTAGTGATCTAAACCCGCAAATTCGAGTTATGTTGCACCCTTTTTAATATGTATTACACCATTTGGACATCATGGTGCTACCATTTTATATGGGAATTTGCTGGGTGATCGCACTCTCCAACTCGTAACTCCGGAACCGGAAGTCCGATCGACAAAAAAACAATAACAGCTTATGAGAGCGTTATAGCTTTCATTTGAAATCAAGTTTGAGCGATTCTGTTCAGCCATCTCTGATAAAAGTGAGTGAGTTTTGAAAACACACACACACATACACACACAGACATTTGTCAATTTCAACGAACTGAGTCGAATGGTATATGAGACCTGGCCCTCCGGGCCTCGTTTGGAAAATCGGTTTTCAGAGTGATTGCATATCCTTTCTATATGAGAAAGGCAAAAAGAAGCAACCCTCCCGATGGCTGCCTGTCCAGAGTTCAAGTTGTTCGATAAAAATGTTCGAAAATTAATCGCGAACGACTTTCGTGTAATTGACTTTAGCATACATACCTAAATGTGGTATTCGGAAGTAAAACTCTACTAGTTATGATTAAAATACTAAGCCATATATTATTATAATTTGATTCATTTGAGCTATTTATGACAGTTAAGGATAAGTGCTAATCTACTACATTGTAATCATATTCTATTCATTTATCTTTCGAAACCTCAATTAGCTTACTTATTTCAGTTTCGCCAAATTCATACTCATTCACATTCTCCCGATATGCTCTAGGATTTTCCGTCTTTCGTTCAGCAAAATCCTTCAGTAACTGGTCTTTGGAAACTTGATCAAAGCTTTTGCCCTTTCCGAAGAAAATGTCTTCCGAATAAATACGATCCTTCCGACGATAGGTTCCGTGCAGTACATCCCATATGTAAATGTTGAAACCAAAATTTACATGAAAGTACTGATGGTGATTGTCGTGAAACATTGTATCCGGTTGCCATGGTTGCCACCAAAATGATTTGATATTTACTCCACTGTGATTCAGGATTCCATGAGCGTATGTGTAAATTTCCACGAAATAAAATGCAGCTGAAATTTAATAAAAGTATTAAATTTGCCCTAGACGACTGTGCAAATTATACCCCAATGTGTTGGAATTACAAATATCGGTAATAGCATGGTAAGCTGCACGTGCAAAATTTCGAAGGGATGAATCGCAGTTACAGAAAATGCAGTTGGCTGTTTGTAGGTGTGATGTAGTTTGTGGAAATTTTTGTATAACCACGGCCAGTGATATATCCGATGCAACCAATACGTTAAGTAATCCTACAAAGAATCTTATAAAACTATTCATCTAAATAATAAATGTAATCCTTACCTGATACAAGAAGATAACGATAATTTGAGCAAAGAACCACCACCAACCATACTCATCCCAACGATAGTACAAGGTGAGAAGCTTGCCATTGTTCATAGCATAGCAAGAGAGGATCCCGCTTAGAGAACTCATTATCAGCAAAGAAAACGATCCAACGAAAACCTCATGTAGCTCCAACTCGGGTGCCATAAATTTCTCGGGCTGACACTTCCATTCATGAGGCCTGTCACGTCGGTTAGTGTAGTAGTACCACTATCAAACGAAATTCATATGTTTGTAAATATTCCGTTAAGCACCCAATCATATTACTCACGTGAATAAACCCACCAGCACTGAAGTAGATTAGGAACGAACCTGTGATTGCCCAAATCAAGTAGTGCGGAAGGCCTTGCAAATTCAGGTATTCGAGTAGGTGATCCCATTTCACCTCCTCAGTTCCGTTCGTACTCGCTACTGTGTCGTTGAACCGCTTACTGCTACCTGGACCGGCTGCACCATTGATGTGTTTGACCAGATGTACGACAATCGCTATCCAGTCGCCTAAGTGGCAAGATAATATAAACAGGTTCAAATCAATAAAATGTGCACTCACAAACAATCAACGACACAGATAGCTGATATGCCAATAAAATTTGTCATTTAGGGACCGTCCCGAACAGGTGTTAAATCAAAATCTCATACCGAGTACTTAAAGATTATCGTGTAGCTTGAGCACACAAGTCAATATTCAGCTAATCAGTATTACTCGCGGTTGTATTTTTGATCCACGCCGTGAGAATGCTTACTCGCCGAGACGTAAATGTACTCCCTGGCCATATTTTTAAACGTAAGCTAAGAAACATAATCTTCGCTTTTTATTGCACTATTCGTCAATAAAACTTCTATATTCCTTTTGATGATTTACCATGTACACACATAGATGGCAGCATTGTAAAAACGAACACATTAAATTAAATAGGGGCCGTACACAAATGACATAGCTATTTTTCGGCGTTTTTCGACCCCTTCCTCCCCCCTCGTAGCATTTTGTCACAAAACTCTAACCTCCCCCTTTTAAATAACATAGCATTTCTGACACCCCCACCATCCCAACGCAACCGGGGGATGAAAAAAAAATGTTTTACAATTCTTTTAAATACATGTATTCACAAAATGTTTGATGACTTTTATCTACCTTTTCATTTTAATAGCAAATTGCAAACAAAATAAGCCCATTTCATGACAAATTTCGCGTTAATAATTTTGTTTTGAGTTTTATATGTCATGGAACGTGAACAAAAGATCTCTCAGTTAACGATTCTGCATCTACCTATGATTCTAAGAAGCATATATTCAACAAAATTACTGAATTTTGTTTGGTTGAATCCGAAGAGAAAGCTTAATTCAGCTAACAAACTAAATCTACTAGTTAGCAAGATTAGCTAGCTAATGTAGCAAGTTAAATCCGCATACACGCAAACTTACCACAGTAAAAATTTCATGAAAAGTAATTTGTGTGAATTTAAATTTATTTCTCTTGGGAATGGCGGAACATCAAATTGTTCTAATCAATGGGTTTTAATTCCCGTAAAAAATCTTAATGCTACGTCGCGCAACTTCTGACCCTATCCTCCCCCTCGTCACACTTCGTCACAAATTTAGTATACCCCCCTACCCCCCAAAATGCTACGTCATTTATGCATGGCTTCATACAGTGCAATGGTCAAATTGTACTCCAGAGTTGACAGGGAATGGAGAGGTCGTACAATCGAGTAGTAAAAGTAGTAGTAAAAAGTCACTAAATCCAAGCCTGTTTACTTTATAAACTATTCTCCGATGGCTAATCTGATCGACTCAGTTCGTAGAGCTCGGCAAATGTCTGTCTGTGCGTATGTATGTGTGTGCATGTATGTATGTGACCAAAAATATGCACATCGGTTAGTCGGAGATGGCCGAACCAATTTTCTCAAACCTAATGAAAGGTGCAACGTTCCCATAGGCTGCTGTTGAATTTCATTCAAATCCGACTTATGGTTTCAGCTCACTGGTTCCCAATCCAACTCACCTTAATCACTTTAGAACCCATCAGCGGAACCGGGAAAGTGGCTAAGTTCCTGAAGTGAATTCACATCTGCTACTTAGAAATGTCCAGATCATTAATTGTAAATCAAAGTCTCTTTGATCACATTAAGAACTGTTGTGGATCCCAGAAATTCGAGGAAATGGCCAAGTTCCAAAATTAGTTTCACATCTGTTTTTCATATATTGCTGACTCGATTCTCACATTCTTAGTCTTAAATGAAGGGGATAGTATTCACATTGATTGCTACTGAATTTTATTTGAACGAAGTATTGGTTCCGGAGTTGAGTAAAAGAATGCGATCACGAGTGAAATTTCCATGCAAAACATTTTTCCTTTATCTTATAGAAAGGTTATGCAATCACACTGAAAATCGATTGCTTAACAGTGGCCTGAAGGGCCGAAATTCATACCGTTCTGTGAAATCCAATGACTTCGGACACAAATCCCATGTCTCTCGATACAACTAACCTCTACGGACGGCTGCTGCACAACAAGGATGAAGATGGACTGTGACAAGCATAGATGCCAGGTGATACTTTGAAAAATCTGTGCGCGGCTCATTTAAAATTCTGTGTCTATCTGTGTCACGGAAAACGTACAAATTTGGCTGAAAACAAGAAGTGGTGACCTTTTTTTTGGTTATTGCGCGAGTCAAAAATTAAGCGCAAGGTAAAAATTTAGAAATCTGTGCTAATCTGTTCATTCTAGAAGAAAGCTGTGGAAATCTGTGCGTTAAAACAGAAAACTGTGGAAATCTGTGCAGCTTTTGCAATCTGTGCTTCATATTGAAAATCTGTGAAACACAGATAAATCTGTGCACCTGGAATCCCTGAGCATATTTGACATCCACTGCGCAATGGTAGTGCTGCCAACACATCAAGTATGCCATAAGCAAGAGGGTGAATGTTTTGGCGTTTCTTTGAAAAATGAGTGAAGCCAACATAAGCTGGCTTTCTGGCTCGGTTAGTTGTCAAAAATGACAGCGAACGCGCTTTAAGCAGCGTTCACATTGCTACGAGCCAATGTTGTTAACTCGACCTGAAACTTTTCGAATGCAAACAAACTTCATTTTGATGTGCTTAACTGGTACTCAGGTTATAAAAGCGTTCGGATTTTGTGGAGAAGAAACGATGCAAGAGAAAGCGTGAATTCTCATATATTGTTATTAATTACTTGTTTTGATTCCAACTTTTAAACAGTGTTATACAGTTCATGTGAACAGACCTTGAACGTTTGAAACGTAGCTAGCGCTACTGGCATTTGGTGGCAGCTTCAGGCAACAAGCAGTTTTCACGGGACTGGCCACCCACACTACTTTTACAGTAAACGGCAAGTTACGGCAGATAGCCTAGAACAACGATTCAATAGCCTACCGATCGCCAGCATCTAGTTTAACCTGCCTGTCCGCCATTTCGTTTACTGGGCATAAGCAACATTAGCGAGGGGTAAGGTACTAGGTAATTAAGTCTTCACCTCACACGTTCGACTCAATTCGTAGAGTTCATCAAATGTGTGAGTGCTTATGAGTGTGTATGTGTGTATGTACGTTACCATCAATCGCACATCGGTTACTCGAAGATAACCGAACCGATTTTCTCAAACTTAGTCTCAAATGAAAGGCATCGGTTGCTATTAAATTTATTTCTGATACGATATCCAGTTCCGGAGTTACTGGATGATAAGAGCGGTAATACAGTAAATCCCCATATAAACTGGAACCACCATGGTACCTAGATGATGCAAAACGAAATTGGTTTTAAATTACATAGATTTACAGTCCAGTAGTCGCTTTGATCACATTCGCCACCTAGGACGGTCCTAGGAGACCTTGCCAATGTTCACAGTTAATTTCACAGGTATTCCCCATAAAATTCCTGATCGATGTCCACCATCTTCCAAATTTGAAATGATTGATGCAATGCTTCAATTGGCTGTTGTTGAATTTCATCCCAATATTACTTTAGTTTGCTAGTGTGATCCCATGGGAATTTCCCTTATACCTGTTCCATCATAACTTTTAAAAGGTTTAAAACCACAAAATGATTATTGCAACCACGGCAAAAAAAAAACTAATTTTGACCGAAGTTCTGGCAACATTTCTCACTCCGACTGCCAAATGAACTTTGTGTAGTTTTGATTTCGAGTTATTAGTGGATACGCGAAAGTATCTCGATTACAAAGTATGTTCGTTGTGCTGCTATAATACGGAGCTGAATTCTTATGCATCCGAAATATGTAGTTATTAATAACATTCATAAATAATTGCACAATTAGTTGTTAGATTTGATACATCGAGACATTTAATTTAGTAACGCTCAACTATTTGCAAGAAAATATGAATCAAGTTTGAACAATTTCGATTTTTGGCCTATTTTGTTCATTTCTTTTTATATACGATTTAAATGAGGTATCGTTTTAGGGCGCGTGTGGAAACCACGTCACGTATTTGGTTACGCGTCATAATTACTTTACTCGCTCCACTCTCGGTAACACGATGATTTTTTATGACTTCAAATTGACCTATTTTCCTTTCTCATATAGAAAGGTTATGCAATTGCTCCAAACATCGACATTTTAACCAAGGCCCGGATAACCGAGTCTCACATACACACCAAAAAAATCAGAATTTTATCTTTGACATAATTGCAAACATGACACAAGTTAACAAACCGTATTTCACGAAATGACGATACATAACCTTGTTCCGTTTAATTTTAGATGATACATATACTTTACATATGCAATGACTTAAAATTACAATTATTACCATTCAGAACAAACACCATATGAAGAGTAAAATTAAGTGATTTACGAAATTCAACGTGTTGTAAATTTAAAATCCAACGCAAAACTAAGTCATTTTTGATGGTCGTATGTGTCAGGGTCAGGAGACGTGAGTTTACATGTACCATTCGACTCAGTTCGACAAGATCGGAAAATGTTTGTGTGTGTATGTTTCTGAGAGATGGCTGGACCGATTTACACAAACTTACTCTTGAAGGAAAGATACAACCTTCTCATCGGCTGCTATCGATTTCGGTTCGATTGGGATTCCGGTTCCGGAGATACGGCTTGAAAAGTGCAGCCACACAGCAATTTTTAATTCAAACTGGTACCACTATCACCATTATCAAAATGATTCAAAATGTATTAAAATGGGTGCAAATTCAAATTTAATTTTTTTTTGTTTCAAGTGTTTCACTAGCTCATCAAGCTCGTAGCTGGCGAGCCATTGTGTATAAGTGCAAAGTGTACTAAGAATGTAATAAACCATGCCATTATATTGAATATTACCTGCCATGGAGTCATAGTTTTGAGCAATGAGAAAGGCACAATTTTACCGCTAGGTGGATTAGGTTTTTCAATTTAATATTACCGTGGCTGTTTCGAAACATTTTCGCAAACAATTTTTGGTGTTTGGACCATTTGGGCATAAAGTATCCTTCCTATACATGGTGTGTTCATTAACCTCCTCCAATATTGATTTCTTTTCTTGTATATAATAGTTATGTCATGTATAATAAAAATATAATACATACATTTAAAAGTTTACAATGAATATAAACAACGATGAAATCCTAGTGTTTATCATTAAGAAAGGCACAATTACACCGCTAAGTGAATTAAAACAGGTTTTATTGTATAGGGTTTGTGGAAATTATAGCTGAACCAATTAATAAAACATAGTGTGTTGTTTGTTTTGTTAATTATTGTGTTATAGTGATCTATGAATGTCATTTTGGAATACTTAATTACTCCTAGATCTCTTATTCTATCACACTTTTCTACTTGTTGATTTCCCAATAAGATTCTCATGTTCGGTATATCATTCCTTCTACTCAATGTTATGGAATTACATTACAGTTTCAGAAATATTACAAAATGTGTAAAATATTTTTACTTCATTTTGAAATGTTTGAAAGTCTTCACAATTTCTTATTTCTAGAAAAAGTTTCATATCATCAGCATATATAAGAACTTTTGCACTTATTGTAAACAAACAAAACAGAGAATAGCGGACCCATATGAGAACCTTGAGGGACTCCTGATGTAACTTGAATTGGGATTGATTTTATCCCTTTAAATCTAACAGCTTGTTCACGATTTGTATGATATGATTGTACCCATGTAAGGAGTTCCTACTTTTTCCAATTTAAAAAGTAGCATGGGTATGTCGATCCGATCAAATGCTTTGCTAAAATCTGTATAAACAACTTCTACGTGATTTCCGTTATTCATTGCTGTTAATGTGTAGTTAATGAACACGAGTAGATTTGTACTTGTAGAACACCCATTGGAAGAACCATGTTGCATATGGGTGATTCTTGATTTGGTGAACTAAATGTTCATTCACAATCGACCCGAAAATCTTGGGTATGCTCGAGATGATAGCTATCCCACGATAATTAACCTAGTATACACGTATAGAATATATTCGTAAATCGCTACAAATTAGTTTCGTACAGACAAGTTTCATAAAATATACGAATTTGTCGTACATATGATGAATCATTCGAAATTCTATTCAAACACTTTTTTTTTGTTACTAATTTGTTCCAAAATTGCACTATAAAACAGAATAAGCACGCCGTTGGAAAGGTCTATTTTTTTCTTTCTAGGACTGTTCAAAAGTGGTTTTGTGTTGTGTTACACTGGTTTTACTACTACCACTTAATTCAAAAAAATTTCGAGGACATGAAAGTGCAATATATATATATATATATATATATATATATATATATATATATATATATATATATATATATATATATA
Organism: Topomyia yanbarensis; assembly: GCF_030247195.1. Lineage (NCBI taxonomy): Eukaryota > Metazoa > Arthropoda > Insecta > Diptera > Culicidae > Topomyia > Topomyia yanbarensis. The sequence goes on along the minus strand of NC_080671.1, from coordinate 200,475,215 downwards.
TATATATATATATATATATATATATATATATATATATATATATATATATATATATATATATATATATATATATATATATATATATATATATATATATATATATATATATATATATATATATATATATATAGTTTTTTGGTTCTTTTTAATTACTCTGAGCTTTCGGCAATCTATATTTTTGTTTGGATTTTCTTTGGAAGCAGTTGTGCTGATGCTTTTGTTCCTAAACCGCTCATATCAGTCGTAATTTGACCGGTGAGCTCGCAGTTATTGAAGATGCTGGTCCCTTCTTTAAATCATGGAAGAATTAGTTCAATTTTTATATAAAAAGCTTCACTCGCGTCTTTGGTTTGGGGCGGATATGCTATGCGCACTTTTACCCCACTGTCAGTTTTTTAACGTATTCAATTGTTACGAAAATTACTGAATTTTTTTCATCAAATCAAATACCTCTCGCAACGAACCATATTTTGAAGATTTTTAGGGTACTGTAGTTATATAGATCCTGATTTATTCAAACAGCCAATTTATGATTCCCAAAATTCATAAAATAATATCAAATCAGCGAAAAATGGTCCTTCCCCCTTAATTTCAAGCCACTTTATTCAAACCTTTCATGCTTATATGTGCGATTAGTTGACTTAATGATACACTAAATCCATACAGAGTTGCCAGGTTCTAGCGCTTGTGTGCTTCTAAAAGTCCTATGCCCACTTTTGCACCACGCGCACTTTTACCCCACCTTACTGTACGGAAATGCGTTTCATCCCATCTCCCTCTATCATCACCTCCAATTATACCGTTTTGAATGGGAAGGTAGCAGATTTCAAATCCTTTGGATCTTGCAGTTGCTTAATCAGGAAAACAATAAATGCCACCCTTAATTTTCAGATAAGAGGGCTCGAAAAACCTTCGCTGATGAAATAAAAAAATAATTGGTGAGCCTAAAAATCGATTCAGTACACAGAGTAGTTCGGGACATGGTTGCTGCCCGAACATTATGTGAGTTAATCTAATTATTTCGGTTAAGTTTATCTGCATCTCAAAAAATCAAGAAACCAAATTCATGAAATATGAAATGATATAAGCAACAAAAAACAAATCTACCCATAACTAATGCAAAATGCATTTATTTCTGCTTATAATACGATGAAATAAATAATCTGAAAAATTAAACGAACTGTTCGAAGAAAAGTATATGAAAGAAGTTCGCTGGAGTAAAATTAAGTACACCATAAACTTTGCCTTTCATAACCATATGCAGCTCCAGCCAACTGACAAAGGGGGGGGGGGGGGGGGAACACCTTTAATGTAGTGTCAAATAGTTGGACAAATCACACCATCCTTGAATGCAATCACTATTTCTTTCTCTACTACTACAAACAGCACGTGGTGATTATTTTTGTGTAGTTTCTATTGGGCAATCTGAAACGTTTTGCTATAGCAGATCTGTTAGCGATACAAGTAATTACATCAACTCAATGAATTTTCAATTTACTTTTACTGACTGCACGAATAGAAATTCTGCTTGATGTAATGGAGCAATTTTTCTAGCCTAACACCACATATAAATTCTGCATCCTTGAAGAACAGCGTTTACAGTGAAGTACCCATATTGCTTCCTTGTGTGACTGATCTAGGCAATTAATTAAACTCATCCCTTAAGGTCGCCCTAGCTTCCATATTGGAGTCAGTAGTTTCAAGAAAACCGTAGAAAACGAAATATGAGAACAACTATCAAGTCCAAGTAAAAGTGTTGATTCAACCACATTCATTAAAGATCAGCCTATTGAGAAGCATTGTTTCTCGATCGTTGGCCAGTTAATGAAAAATCAATATCTTACCGCAGTTTTTGAAGGGTTTGTACATCAGGCTCAATCTTAGTTGAAATGCTTATAGATTTCACACAAGCAAGTTACTTAAAACAATTGACCTTTGGTTTATTCGTCAAAGATGTATGCCATCATGGTAAAAAAAACTCTACGCTGAAATGAGCGGCGAATCCATTTCCGAGAAGATGTAATCAACCTAACAGTAGCCCAAACAACAAAAACCTATTTTAATCCACCTAGCGGTGCAATTGTGCCTTTCTCAATCATGAATCACGAGAATGTGAAAATTTTGAAAAAGAAAAAACAGCCATGGTAATATTGAACTGAAAAAAGGTGCGAAATCGGCAAAGTCCCAAAAAGTCGATTCTTATAAAAAAAAATTTTTCGAGATAACATAAAATCTCGACGTTTCATGCATTTTAAAGATGTTTGGCATCAAAAATACGAATTCGATTTCTGAAATTTCATGAGGTCCCCCCTTTGAAAAAAAAATTTGAGTTCCGGCTTATATGGGAATTTCATATGTGACCGGACGATTTAGTCTATATTTCCGGACCCATACAAGCGATCCGTGCGAAATTTTATTGACATCTATGGGGATATTATAGCTATCATTTGGGACTAAGTTTGTGAAAATCGGCCCAACCATTTTCGGGAAACTGATGTGAGTTCGTAAATTTTGAAAGATGGCCGCTTTTCCCGGGCACTTCCGGAACCGTCTATGGTGGTCAATGTAGTCAACGAAAGTTTGGTTGGCCGTCGGTGACCTAGAACAGCAAATTTAAGTTGTTTGAGAGACATTTTAGCGAAATTTTTACCTTTTTTGCTTTCATCGGAGTATCGGTTTGAATCACAATTTGCTATGTGATCGCACGCCACAACTCCGGAACCGGAAGTCGGATCGGGATGAAATTAAATAGCCATTTACGGGGACGCAATACCTTTCATTTGAGGCCAAGTTTAGTCGAATCGGTCTAGCCATCTCCGAGAAACCGATGTGACTGTTATTCTGAATTTAGATACTTCCGCCGGGGCTTCCGGAACCGAGGATGGTGGCCAATGTGGCCAAATAGACTTTGAATGGATGTTAGTGACCTAATACTACAAATCGAAGCAGTTGTGGTCATATTTTGGAAAATTTTTCGCCTTTATACATTCATTGCAGAATTTATTAAAATCGACATTTTCTGCGTGTTCGTACTTATCACCCTGTAATTCCGGAACCGGAAGTCGGATCCATTAGAAATTCAATAGCAGCCTATGGGAACGTTGCACCTTTCATTTGAGACTAAGTTTGTCAAAATCGGTTCAGCCATCTTTGAGAAAAATGAGTGACATTTTTGGTCACATACACACACACATACACACACACATACATACATACACACATACATACACACACAGACATTTGCCGAACTCGACGAACTGAATCGAATGGTATATGTCACTCGGCCCTCCGGGCCTCCGTTAAAATGTCGGTTTTCAGAGCAATTGCAATACCTTTCTATTGAGAAAGGCAAAAAGGTGCGAAATCGGCAAAGTCCCAAAAAGTCGATTTTCATAAAAAAAAATTTTTCGAGATAACATAAAATCTCGACGTTTCATGCATTTTAAAGATGTTTGGCATCAAAAATACGAATTCGATTTCTGAAATTTCATGGGGTCCCCCCTTTGAAAAAAAAAAGTGAGTTCCGGCTTATATGGGAATTTCATGTGTGACCGGACCGTTCAGTCTATATTTCCGGAACCATACAAGCGGTCCGTGCGAAATGTTACAGACATCTGTGGGGATAATATAGCTATCATTTGGGACTAAGTTTGTGAAAATCGGCCCAACCATTTCCGAGAAACTGATATGAGTTTGCTAGTTATGAAAGATGGCCGCTTTTCCCGGGCACTTCCGGAACCGTCTATGGTGGTCAATGTAGTCAACGAAAGTTTGTTTGGCCGTCGGTGACCTAGAACTGCAAAGTTAAGTTATTTGAGAGACATTTTAGCGAAATTTTTACCTTTTTTGCTCCCATCGGGGTATCGGTTTGAATCACAATTTGCTATGTGATCGCACGCCACAACCCGTAACTCCGGAACCGGAAGTCGGTTGGGGATAAAATTTAATAGCCATTTACGGGGACGCAATACCTTTCATTTGAGGCCAAGTTTAGTCGAATCGGTCTAGCCATCTCCGAGAAACCGATGTGACTGTTAGTCTGAATTTGGATACTTCCGCCGGGGCTTCCGGAACCGATGATGGTGGCCAATGTGACCAAAGAGACTTTGAATGGCTGTTAATGACCTAGTACTACAAATCGAAGCAGTTGTGGTCACATTTTGGAAAAATTTTCACCATTATACATTCATTGCAGAATTTCTTAAATTCGACGTTTTCTGCGTGATCGTACTCATCACCCTGTAATTCCGGAACCGGAAGTCGGATCCATTAGAAATTCAATAGCAGCCTATGGGAACGTTGCACCTTTCATTTGGGACTAAGTTTGTAAAAATCGGTTCATCCATCTCTGAGAAAAGTGAGTGAGATTGTGTTCGCGTACACACACACAGACGCACATACACACACACATACATACACACACACATACATACACACACACAGACATTTGCCGAACTCGACGAACTGAATCGAATGGTATATGTCACTCGGCCCTCCGGGCCTCCTTTAAAAAGTCGGTTTTCAGAGCAATTGCAATACCTTTCTATTGAGAAAGGCAAAAAGGTGCGAAATCGGCCAAGTCCCAAAAAGTCGATTTTTATAAAAAAAAATTTTTTCGAGATAACATAAAATCTCGACGTTTCATGCATTTTAAAGATGTTTGGCATCAAAAATACGAATTCGATTTCTGAAATTTCATGAGGTCCCCCCTTTGAAAAAAAATTTGAGTTCCGGCTTATATGGAAATTTCATATGTGACCGGACGGTTTAGTCTATATTTCCGGAACCATATAAGCGATCCATACGAAATTTTATAGACATCTATGGGGATATTATAGCTATCATTTGGGACTAAGTTTGTGAAAATTGGCCCAACCATTTCCGGGAAACTGATGTGAGTTCGTAAATTTTGAAAGATGGCCGCTTTTTCGGGCACTTCCGGAACCGTTTATGGTGGTCAATGTAGTCAACGAAAGTTTGGTTGGCCGTCGGTGACCTAGAACAGCAAATTTAAGTTGTTTGAGAGACATTTTAGCGAAATTTTTACCTTTTTTGCTTTCATCGGAGTATCGGTTTGAATCACAATTTGCTATGTGATCGCACGCCACAACCTGTAACTCCGGAACCGGAAGTCGGATCGGGATGAAATTAAATAGCCATTTACGGGGACGCAATACCTTTCATTTGAGGCCAAGTTTAGTCGAATCGGTCTAGCCATCTCCGAGAAACCGATGTGACTGTTATTCTGAATTTAGATACTTCCGCCGGGGCTTCCGGAACCGAGGATGGTGGCCAATGTGGCCAAATAGACTTTGAATGGATGTTAGTGACCTAATACTACAAATCGAAGCAGTTGTGGTCATATTTTGGAAAATTTTTCACCTTTATACATTCATTGCAGAATTTATTAAAATCGACATTTTCTGCGTGTTCGTACTTATCACCCTGTAATTCCGGAACCGGAAGTCGGATCCATTAGAAATTCAATAGCAGCCTATGAGAACGTTGCACCTTTCATTTGAGACTAAGTTTGTCAAAATCGGTTCAGCCATCTCTGAGAAAAATGAGTGACATTTTTGGTCACATACACACACACATACACACACACATACATACATACACACATACATACACACACAGACATTTGCCGAACTCGACGAACTGAATCGAATGATATATGTCACTCGGCCCTCCGGGCCTCCGTTAAAAAGTCGGTTTTCAGAGCAATTGCAATACCTTTCTATTGAGAAAGGCAAAAACGGTCGGAGCCTGGGCTCGCTTGTTGTAGGCCCGCTGGATGGATGTGTTTGGTCGACGAAGAGACTTATTACTTTTTTTCGAAGATGAAATATCGAAAAAAAATATTTAGCAAGGAAACTTCCTGTGGCAAGGAAACCAGTATTAGCTGCCCCGTGATGGTCCAGTTTCGTTATGAACAGATCTACTCGGCTGCCATAACAGTATGCTGAATTCACGAAGTTGTCCACAGTTGCGTCCAGTAGATACATGTTGGAGGATAATGAAGAGGAAACTGAAGATGAAGGGAGCAGTCACAACGGTTGGATGAAGAATTGGTGGAATTAGCTTGCCAAGACCGTGACTGAAGAAGATGTGCGACAAAGTCTCTCGAGAGGCGGGTAAAAACACACGCATTTGAAAGTGCCCCATTTTTAAATGATCTAGCCTTTAATACGTGGTATCTTGGACCTGTCGATATTTTTGACATGTGCTAACTTGAAATCGTTCTAAAATATTCGAAATTAAGATATCGGAAATATTCCCAATTGCAAGTTTATTTTATGCTATTCATTCCGCACTGAATTAGAAATGAGTATGAAATAAGAAATTTGAGAAACTGCATGAATGAAATCAACGAGTATCAAACAAAAGTATCAATTTAACAATTAAGCACCTCATACGTCATAATTTCAATTTTTTGCGCAAAATATTTGAAAAAATATGCAAATATTGTTGAGATTGCCCCCTGGTTAAAGGTTTTATATGTTTTGGACACAATTAAATCCCTTTACAGAAAATCACAAAATTGTCTAATTCACTGATAATTTTCTAGACATTTGCCTCAACAGTACTATAACTGGTAGTCTTGCACTTCATCGATTACAACGAATTATGTATCCTGAAATAACTCAATCTTTAAAATCAGTAGTAAAGTTTGCTCTAACTCGGCTGGCCAAGGGTACTGTAACCACAAAACAACTAATTTAATATTTTATTTACTTGTATATTGTGCGAAATCAAAGAAAAATGTATTATATTCCTGCAATGTAAAACTACACCGTTGATGTTAATGTTAAGTATTGACGAACCAATTCTTCTATTCGGTCACCTAAAAGGTGCATGTCTGAATCTTGCTTGGGACGATTTTTTCACATAATTGCTCCCATTTAAGTCATTAGCAAAATATTCGAACTTGCGTCAAAATCTAAAAAAATGAACGTTCAAAATCATGATTTTTTATCAGATTTTGTGTGCTTAACAAGTATTCTGATCATCAAAGCATGTTTAAGGTGTCACTTACTTTGAACAATATTTTGTATTTTACCAGAAGATTTTTCTTCTAAGGATGCACCTTTTTTGATTACGCGATTTTAGATTCAACTGCTTTTTAGCGGGACTACTTTTTTCGAACTCAAAGCTGGTAGATACTAGAAACCCTATAATCAACAATAAATCAACAAAGTATCCTCAGCTTTCTACATTGAATTCTCCCTTCTACCACATCTCGAACACAATTCACTGTACAGCAGCCTTATGCAAAAGTATGGTTTTTCTGATCCACTCTTTCGAATTTCAAGACTTCTTTCTCTTATGACATTCCGTCTTCTTCTTACTCTCACCAGCCAATCACAATTCTCACCAGCGATTCGTGCGAATGGTGCGTAAAATTATGTTCTAAATCGGTGTTCGTTATTATGTAAAAATATATTAGCAAATCGAAACTAGAAGTGACGCCAAAAATTAATTATGTCGGCACATACCGAATAATAGAAACTAATCGGAACTTAGCTTGTGAATCATTCTCAAATAATCATATTTTCCAGTCGTTGTAGATACTTTGAGATTTAAAACAAGATCGTTGTAATTATTTTCGACCCCTTAGTTAAAAAAATATTTCGTTTAGTGCGACGGCAATTATTCATAACCATTAAAATATACTACCACATTGCTGGTCGATATTTTGAAATGGGCACTTATATAGAAAGGTTTGGTCATGGTAAAACTGTGCGGTAAAGTTTATTTCCAGTTTGTTAGATTGAGAACAAAGCAGTTATTAGCAGGAACTCAAACTAAACCCTATCTTGAATACAGTTCAAGATAACATGGAGGCTAAACCGAACTTAGATATCTCATATGAGGTCCACTTAGCGGATCGTCAGATATGGGATGTAGGGGGTCCTATACTACCTCAAGGTACAATATCATTCTATAGGGATGGTTCTAAAATGGGTGAGCTGACTGGCTCGGGAGTCTACGGACCAAGAAGCGATGTCAATGGCAAAGTGGCCTACAGATTTCCAGACAGAGGTATATGCAACATACACCTGCTCGGAGGTCTGTAGGAAACGAAACTACAGGCATACAAAAATCGCAATCTTATCGAACAGCCAAGCAGTACTGTTGGCATTAAGGTCGTCGAAATCTCCAAAGTCCAAACTGGTTTGGGAGTGCATCTCATATTTGCAACAACTGGCAACTCGAAATAAAGTAATGATATTCTGGGTACCGGCCACCAAGGAATCGATGGTAATGAAGTGGCCGACGAATTAGCCGAGCGTAATTCATCAAACATGTTTGTTGAACCAGAACCATTTCTAGGCATATCTACCTGTGCCATCAAACTAGAACTTTCTAGTAAACTACTGGCGTAACGTAAAAGGCATTCGACAAGCCAAGAAATTAGGGTTGCCACCTCTGGAGAGGCTTTGACCCGGAGATTTTCACTGATCGGGGGATGGTGGATTTTGAGTGGAACGAGACAGAAATTGGAATCAAAGCGATTGCTCGGCATTTTAGAGCACTTTAATCGCTTTTAATTACTACGTTAAAGTAAAGCTGTAATTTTTTGACGGTTGAGAACGGTTTTATCGGTTTAATGTGCTGTAGTATTTCACTTCCCCGACTAAGTGCCAAGAATACAAAAGCACCAGCTACTCTCACTGTAGAGGATAAGTTGAACGAGCATTGCTCTCCTCCACAACTAACAGGAAAAGGAGAGAAAGGGAGGCAGAGCTGCGGCATCACACTATGTGGTGTCGGTTATTTATCACCAACAAATTTTCATTTCGCAACAAAGGGGCAAAACTCACCTCCCTAGCCCAGTTAAGGATCGCTGCCGGAGTAGCAACAACACCGGAAGAACTCGTTTGATGTTTACCTAGTCAGTTGGATTAGAACAAATCTGCTAGACCTTAGTGCAGCTGGTGATAAGCACCACTATGAGTGAAATTATTTGGTAAAATTGCAACAAAAAAACTTTTTACACCATTTTGAACGACTTAGTGGAATGCAACATTTCTATTGTACACATGACGAAATATTACTTTCCTTAACCCTCCGGAAGTCGCGCATATGGCTTACCGAACGAGCAGCCGCTGCACAGTGGTCCCCCCATAGGCCAATAATACAAAAAAAATATTTCGGCAAAGGCGTGTTGTTATCTTGTGATTATATCGTTCTGAATGTATATTTTATAGTTTCATGATGAATTTTGTCAAAAATGAACTGGTTTTCTTCGTATGTAGAAGAATGCATAGGGTGGTTCGTTATTTACCGATAATGTAAATAATATCGATAATCGATTGCTTGCCAGAAAAATGTTTTTGTCCATCTGTAATCTTTAATATTCATATTTTTTCAGATAACACTACTATTAGCTGTGTATTGAATGATACATTTCGATTTTTGGAGTGTAAGGAGAGCAGGAAAATGGGTTTATTTGCATATGAAATAGAAAAATTATCCTAAAAAATTTCAATATGACTTTAACTAACTTTGTCCCTCGATATCCTTCCCGAACTTCTTTTCAAAATGGTCGTTAGGCAGTCCAGTTCCACTTAAACTAGGATTCAGCTGCGCATCTCTGCGCCCAGACTGCCTAGAGAATTTAAGATGTTGCATATGTTTAACAAGATAATGCAAGACGAAAAACTGTATATCACATTGTCAAATTATATTTCGTTAATAATTACTGCTGATATCGAAACTATTTAGCTTAATATTTATTTTCCCAAAATTTCTTATCAATCGAATCATTAGAACTTGAGTTATATTAATTTATTTGACATTTTTCTTTCAAACTCATGTTTTTGCGGAATATTTAATGTACGAAGCAAATGTCTCACTCCACTTCGTATTACAACTACGTTCTCAAGTGCGTTAAAAATGTCCAATGCAATTAATATTCACGAATAAACTTGAAATCATAAACTATATCTCGTTTCTCCATTTTAAAATAGTTGGTACTCTAACGAAGGTTTTTTTTATTATGGGATAATTTTTACAATACAATTCTTATTCACGAAAACCATAATTTTACAGGAAAAAATGCACGATTTATTTAAAATTCTTTCGTTAACTTGCTATAATAATTACGAACAACATTTGCAGATTGGTCTGTGAGTTGGTTCACGAGATATCATGCTCACCGAAAACGATATCATAATATTTGCGTTCAGGTGCAAAAGTTACAATTCAGAGAACTTCCAATGAATAACTATTCATTTTTTACCAGCGTAGCACAACTTGTACTATTCGAAACCAAAAAAAAATCTGGAACAAAAAAAAATTTAATGTGAACCTTAATGTGATAAGAAAAACCGTATCACACTGTTAGGTGGATATAATTGATTTTATATTGCGAAATTTGAATTCAGCTACCCAAATTTACTATAGAAATGTAGTTTTGTATCAAAATTTGCATTGAATAGATTTTTGACCGCCTCCCTCAAGGAATGGAACCACTGTGCGCTGGTACCCTAAGACGATTTCGCTAGCGCAGAGCGCGACTGCCGGAAGGTTAATTTGTAGTAATTTTATTTGTTTTTCATTTTCATTGCTTTGTGAAAGAAATTATTAATATTTGGTGAACTAATCTTCGCCACCTTGAAACGAAAGGTTAGTCTGGCAAAATAAATCTGAACCAGAGTAATAGTTAACTTAGACTTTTTAAATATTTTGCAACGAATCAATAAATTTCAAAAAAAATTCAACCTATGCTTCTTCCCACCAAACCCGGAGAAATTGATGTAAAACCCGGAGACCCGGAGATCGCTCCCGAAAACCGGAGTCTCCGGGTCAAACCCGGAGGGGTGGCAACCCTACAAGAAATTCATATATCCAGATACAACAAGAACCAAAAAACTAATGCATCTAAAAAAGGTTTGCGTATAGTCACAGGTTTATTTACGGGACATTGTCCTGCTAAGTATCATCTGAAAATAATTCAATATTAATTCTTCAAAAGGGCTAATGAGATTTTTGTAAACAAACTTATTTCGCTCATTATTCTGCTGCCGAGTTGAATTTCATGAAAAATACACATGAATCAACATCTTTACCCTTGGTATAATCAATTTCAAATGCTTTCTGTGTTGAAAGTATAACAAATTAAGAGAAATCAGCAAAACAAAAGTTTGTTTACATATCTTATTAGCCCTATTCAAAAGTTGATATGGAATTGGCAAAAGTCAAGATCACATTTGTCGATTCTGTAACTACGAGTCCATGAGCCCCGGAACATATTCTCTGCCATTGTGCAATACTGTTTCTTCGAAGGGAGCGATTCTTGTGAAGGATCCTTAGCTACATTAATAATGTACTACCCGGTTGGGACGGCACATGTGGAGTGGACAAACAAACAACTCGCTAGCAACTACATTGGATTCGAGTTACTACATTTACCGTAGGTGAGTTCGTTATCCTTTCAAATTTTCACTCGTCACAATATATTCCATAAAAATTGCATGTAGCTTCTGAGTGCCCTGTCTACAAACATTTCTATCCAGCGTATATTGAGCAGTCGGAGACAAATAACTACAACTTTAATGTCACGATTTGTGTTTACTTATACTGCGTCATTCTACTCATGAGACCGGATAGGTTTCTAGAGGCGATGGCAGTTTGATCCTCACAAAGTTTTAACTCTAGGTTAGATATACTCATTATCAAAAGTTGTGCTTGGTACCGAAAACAACGGTACTTATTTTTTTCAGGATCGTCATTTCGCTTATGTTGGGACTGTACTAACGCAAGAACTTAGTCAACCGGTGACAAGACACAATGTTCTGTAAAGCTCGAAACCTGTATTAAAAATATGTCGGCATTTTCCGAATTTTCGATACCCGTACTAACAGTACCACAACCCTAATGGAAACAATATTTTACTTATTACTAAAAGATTCGTTACCGAATTTAATGAATTTACTTTCACTTGGTTAAATGACGTGGTACAAAGAAAAGAATCGCCTTGTTGACCATTGCTGAAATATTAGCATATTGAAGTAGGGAAATACAAATATCTTTTTACCAAAACAGCTTCTGGTTGAATAGGGGGGCACGTGCCCCTCCCTGGAGCCGCCAGTGTTCATAACACAAAGCTCAATGTTTAGGACATAACTCGAGATCAACTCAAAATAATGGAATTTCAAAACAATCGATATTTTATCGCGGTCTTTAGTGACTAAAGAGGGAAAAATTTAAGCCACTTTCCCGTACAATGTAAATGATTTCTTAAATCACGAAAACTTCGCAAAAGAAATAATAAGAATACTATTTGTTTAAAGTACAAAGCATAAAAATCGACTGAACCACTGAGTTTTTGTGAAACATACCATCTCTAATTCCAGTTTTGTTTCATTATTATTTTATCCAGCGGATTGCAGATAATATCAGTATGACCTTTACATTTCGTACAAGTCTTATTTAAGCTGAACATTGCCAGTAAGAAGATGTGACTGAAATAAAAGCGGCTGTAGCGAAAGCTGGTAATTTATTGAATTAATATATTATCAATTGTAGAAAGCTATGTCACATTTGGTTTTTCATTCCACCTAAAAAAATTCGTTTAGAAAATGAGCTCGAGTTGTCGATGAATTTCACAAAGACCTTCAAACACCCAGACAAAGGATTCAACTGCTCACCTAAAGGGTCAAATAAAATTCTCCGTCACTAATGGAGCATTAAAGTCCCGTGTTTAATGTCTGCCAAATCATGGATTGCTTCCTGTAGCAAGCGAGGCAATATTGTCACAACTTTAACACCTTTAAAATTGGTTCAGACGCTACGTCAGTAACACAACACTCTGTTTCACCACTAACCCATTATATCCTAGCGTATAAAATTTCATACTCAAAGCCATCCATGGTTAAATGCGTGTGCTTTATTTTTACACCAATAGGAATATCTCACATCGGATTTAATTGTTTGATAAGAGAATTGTCGATTTTTGTCGTTTCATATTCTTGAACTGTGTATAATTCAGGCAAATGCCAGTTGAAAAGTAAGTAACATATTTCATTGTATTTAATTGGCGAAATTAGTGCTTATAATTCCATTGCGTGACAAAACTTTACCAAAGGTTTAAAATAAGTGTTGTTTATTCAAAAATATTTAACCGCCTGAAATATAATACATAAAATATTTTTATTATCAAAACCATTTGCTTAAATCTACAATCCCACAGTGAAACGTGTAAGATAGAGACAAAAAGCCGACACGACAGAATTATTGAAAGGAAAAATAACAACTATCCTGTATTTGAAAATTATTTGAAGTAAGCACTGTTCACCGCAATACCTTTGATTGTTGATGCCATCAAAACCACAGAGAATGTGATCAATGTATTCCGCATATACTCGGGTAACTTAATCCAAAACTTATCCACTATGAAGGCATATCGCTCAATCCATTTTACACCTTCTATCATTGGATTTTTGAACAATTTCGATTCACATTCTTCCTTCTCGAACTCCTTAGTGGCTTCTATATATTTGTTACTATTCCTTTATGAAACGAAATAAACCAAATTATTTTTTATTAACACTAAACTGAATTAATGCTCATAGTGGTTCGCAAAAAAAACTAGAAATGGCCCTTACATTGCACGAAACATGCATCTCTATATTGCTTTGAAAAAATACTCAGATTAGCCAACACGCTTGGTGCTTTTATATACGTTAACTTTTTCTGATAATCTCAGATAATGGGTTTGGTCAAATTCTGTTTCATACTCTCGGACCAGCCAATTGCTAGGTACGTATTTGGCAGAGGTAACAACGGTAGAATAACGACTTTTAACTAGTGACGTATAACCAGTATTGCTATGTTCGTTCGATAGCGTGAAATACTCTTTTCTCATTCACGAGAAACATCGAGAAACCAATTGCAACCCGCACTCGACGGTGTTTAAAAAGCCTGTGATTGTACAGAGGGTAAAGTCCTAGGATCATACACCACTCATCGTGTGAAGGAGCCCCAACCTAGAGGGATTGTCTGTGATCGTAGCACTATCACGCACAATTGTCATGTACGCTAACAAGCGTTGAAACAGACGTCGAAAATTCTACAAAGAGATTGCAGTGGCATAACTTTGCTTTTCTTTCAAAGGTATCATTAACCCTCCGGAAGTCGCGCAAATGGCTCACTGAACGAGGACCCGCAGGTGCCCTATGGCGATTTCGCTAGATTTTCAAAGCAGCATGCACTCAGTGCACTAGCGCGACTGCCGGAAGGTTAAGGTGGACAACAGAACACATTCAGTAGTTCAATCATTACATGCTTTACCAATAGAGTTGATCCATTTAAATATAAATGTAACCAAAACACGTGGTATCGAAATGCATTAAAAACCAACCGTGCCCATAACAGACAAGAAGGTCTAAATGTGAATTTGTTCAATTCTGCCGCATAACCTGTTACATGTCTGTTAAAGCGTACTGAAAACTACTCACGTTTTTACTCAAAGCCACCTTTACAGGAGCTGGCCGAAAGAGATGATCAATCAAATATGTTAAGATCGATTTGTCACGTTCATAGCATAATCAGAAATGCTTACAATAGCGACGTACGCAGGATTTTATTTCTTAGTGTTTTTTTTTTGTATTTGGTACCAATTTAATTGCAATTCTCAGCATTCTTTTTAAGTGCATCATATCACGAAAAATCAGTACATAGACAAAAACCTTGCTGCAGGTTAAACCACATACCAAAAATATGAATTTTATCTTTGACGTAACTCCAAACTCGACATAATTTAACAAATCGTAACTCACAAAATGGCGAGATATTATCGTGTTAAATTTACTCAAAACTTGAACTTTTATTGTAAAAGTTACACTTATCAACATTTAAAACCGACGACATTGTAAAGTAGTATTACGATAGTATTGGTTTGCCCCGCAAACCAAAATCGAATTGTAATATGCCGTTTGAAACAGCTTTGCATGGAGAAGAATTTCGCAAAGTTTTTACCCTTGCACAGTGGTCCGAATCCAGAATTTAGGATGACAAAAACATTTGTGACTAAAATACTTGTTCTAGAGATTTCATGTCTTCGGAACAAATAATCTGCGTCAATTGAGGCATCTTTTGAGATGGGTGACATTGAGGTGGTTCTAATTGTTTGTATGATCTGAAAATTATTTTCGAAATAGGAAGAGATAGAACAACGAAGTGTTCCGCAAAATTGTAGTACAACCTTTTTCAAGTAACTTTGCTGATGACGTCATATTTGTAACTTTAATGGTTTTAATTTTACAGCTAATATAATGATGTGTGATAGAGTAATCCTAAAAAAAAGTTTTTTCATTAGAACTTTTTAAATAATTTTTCTCGAAACTTGCGGATAGACTTGCCTCTTTAATGAGGCATTATAAACGAGGAATAAGTCTATCGGCAAGTTTCGAGAAAACCATTCAAGAAAATTCAGCAGCGTTGCCAATATTGGAGATGGATTAAAAAGATTGGTGCCTACTTCGGATCATATGATCTGTTTGAAAATGGGAAAAATAATGTTCCGGATTTCTACGATCTTCCAGATGGTGCACACATTACTCGTGACAATTTACAGCATACATGGGCCCTTCGCCACACTTGAGCAGGGTTTTTCACTTCCTAGATGGATTCTAACACGGCTGTGACTAAAATAATAAGTAAGCGGACCCGACGCCACAGTATGACAGAGTGCTGGGATGGTTTTCCGCGGCTCAGGCGGAACGAAATACATTGGAAACAACGACTCACCGGGCCCTTCGACACCCTTGGGCAGTTTTATTTAAGATTTTGTTTATCTGATCCTATTTTAAAAATTTAAAAAATAGTTGCTAGGTTACACTGACCGTTTTACTTTTAATGCTACAAATAGTAATAATATTCTCAATATTCAAACTAAAATAATGACTTCTGAAATTTTTTCATGAAACATACTATCAATTGTGGTCTTTCGAATGCAAAAAGAAGAAATTAATTTTACTTGCTCCATTTTCAGATATCAACATTTGAAAAGGTTGTATTTTTTTGCTAAAAATGCTCATAACTTTTGAACTAAATGAGCTATCTCAAATCTGTATTTATAAATAATATTTGCCTCAATAAGCTCTAAAAGTTTTGTGAAGACGCTATTGACGTAAAAAACATATTGAAAAGGTTATAACTAAAAAACCGATTTTGTTAGGGTCACCCTATCACACAACATTTTAATAGCTGTAAAATTAAAACCATTAAAGTTACAAATAGAACGTCCTCAGCAAAGTTACTTGAAAAAGGTTGTACTACAATTTTGCGGAACACTTCATTGTTCTATCTATTCTTATTTCGAAAATAATTGTCAGATCGTACAAACAATAAGGACCACCCTAATGTCACCCATCTCAAAAGATGCCATTGACACAAATTATTCGTTCCGAAGACATGAAATCTCTAGAACCAGTAGTTTAGTCACAAATATTTTTGTCGCACTAAATTCTGGATTCGGACCACTGTGCCTTAAAGGAGCCAGGATTGATTTTTCGATTTTAGTTTTATTTTATTTCAAACAAACAATTCGTCGGAAATATTTGCAAAGAAATCACGCTTGTTATTTATATTAAGAGGAATATTTTGGTTTTTTATTCAGATTTTTCTGAAAAGGATTTCAAGTAAAAAAAAAATATTTGAAATTTTGGCAATTTTTGGTTCTTTACTTTCAATTTTATTGCTCATATAAATTTTTCATACTTTAATTAATTGTTTTTCGATGCGTATTGTTCATTTTGTCATATTTAAAAAAAAACAGACGGGTAACATATTTCATTAAAACCACATAATATTCCCACTGCGATTCTATCCAACTACCATGCGTCTCCATAGCAGCCTTTCCCGAAGGAAGCGCACGGTAGTGAGTATTTTTACAAGGGATATCACCGGTATCTTCCGGTTTTACCACATGTATACTGCTTTTCTCATTTAACCAAACTATGATTAATTAGCTGGTTTTGTTAAATAAAATTGTGGAAACATATTACATTCTTATTACACTTAGTACGTATCCCACTCATTGACTCACTTTAAACAAAAAAGTATAGTATTTAATTAGCTCAATCAGCATGTGTTCAATATTATGTTCATGTGATTATTTTTATTTTTTGTTTTGAAATATTGGTGGAATGGATTTGGAAGAGGAAAGAGTGTGGGATTAGTAGAATGGGGGTGGAGGATGCATCAGAAATCCTTCATCTTATTTCGGTATACAGGGTGGATGAAGGAAATGCGGGTGTGAGGGTGGTTAAAGGGAAGGGGAGTGATGAAGGAGGGAGGTACAAAGGCAAGGGGGCGGTGGTGTCGCAATACTCAACTGCATATTTTGCCTTTCATTTGAGATTTGGTTTGAGAAAATCGGCTCAGTCATTACCGAAGAACCAATAATTGTGGAATATGCCCGGAATTCGGGGCTTCCGGAATCGTCGATAGTGGACAATATATTCAAAGAATGTTTGATTGGCAATCAGTGATTTAGACGTGCAAATCGAAGTAATTTGGTGACCATTTCAATAGTTTTTAGCCTCTGAAGTATTACGATTGTAACGGTTTATGTGAGAAATTCCAATGTGACCTTACTAACCAACCTGTAACTCCGAAACCAAAAGTCAGAACCGCATGAAATTCACTAGTAGTCATTGTGATTACTGTATCTTTCATTTGAAATCGGTAGAGAATTCGCTGGGAAATATGTGTGATATTAGCTTAGGAACTTGGCGAATTCCCCGGAGGCATCATGAACCGTCATAGGTGGCTTTGATTGATCATTTGTGATCCAGACCCGCTAACTAGAGTAATGTTGTACCCATTTTAATACGTTTTAAATCATTTGGATATCATGATTGTACCAGTTTATATGGGAATTTGCTGTGTGACCTCACTCATCAAGCTGTAACTTCAGAACCGGAAGACGGATCAACTAAAAATTCAATAGCAGCTTACGGGATCGTTATACCTTTAAGACGGAGTTTGTGAAAATCAGTCCAGCCATCTCTGAGAAAATTCAATAGCAGCTTACGGGATCGTTATACCTTTAAGACGGAGTTTGTGAAAATAAGTTTGTGAAAATCAGTCCAGCCATCTCTGAGAAAATTGTGAGTTTAAATGACACACACATGCACCCTCATACACACACATACATACACACACAGACATTTTCCGAACTCGACGAACTGAATCGAATGGTATATGACACTCGGCCCTCCGTGCCTCGGTTAAGAAGTAGATTTTTACAGTGATTGCATAGCCTTTCTTTATATGAGAAAGGCAAAAACATACTGACATCTTCCGATCTCGACGTAGTGAATCAAATAGCTAATGACCCTCTAGCCCTTTGTTGAGAAGTCGATTTTTTGAGTGATTTATTTATTTATTTCGTCTTCGGCATATACCGTACAGATAACTCTTAATATAATTGTTAACGTCAATATTAAAAAATTTTAATTGCTAACTTATAAATAGATTTAGTGGTATGCAGGTCGTAAACTAGAGCAGTTCCTTTGAATTTGCTACAACATCTGTCCACCGGATTATTCTAGCCATAATCTGTACGATGTCTAGGAATCCACAAAGGCGGACGATTCCTTATACCACGAGGAGGAACAAACAAATTAATCCTAGAAAGAATATCGGGACAGTCAATATTGTTCGATATCATATCGTAGATGAACATTCTTTGAAAGAAACTACGGCGAGACTCTAACGTTGGAAAATCTAGCAACATGCATCTGTTATTGTATGGTGGAGGACGGATAGGGTCGTTCCAAGGCAGTTTTCTGAGAGCAAATCGTACAAAGCTTCTCCGAACACGCTCCAACCGATTAATTTGGACGGCGTTGTATGGAGCCCATACTTGTACAGCATACTCTAAGGTGCTCCGGACTAGTGCACAATATATTGATTTCAGCGCGTAGAAATCCACAAAATCAACTGTGTTCCGTTTCAGAAAGCCCAGTGTTGCAAAAGCCTTCGCCGTTGTTGCAGTAATGTGGTCGGCGAAACGAAGTTTTCTGTCGAACAACACGCCCAAATCACGGATATAATCCACCCTATCGATGACACAGGCTTGAAGGGTATATTCGTAATATCTTACAATTGGCGAGCGCCCGAAACTTATCACCTTACATTTATCGACGTTGATCTGCATGCCGTTTAGTAAGCACCATTCCGCTATATTGTCTATATCATTTTGAAGCACAGCATAGTCGAGTCCTGAGGCAATTGAGCGAAAGATTTTCAGATCATCAGCGTAGAGTAGTTTTCCAGACTTGATGCGGGTGCAGAGAACGATGAATAATAGAAAGATAAGTGGCCCTAGGTGACTTCCTTGAGGCACACCGGTTGGCGATTCGAACGTGCTTGAACATGTGGTACCGATTCAAACGAAAGCGGATCGCTCGGATAGTTAGGAATGTAGCCATCTGGTTACCCATCCAGGACAACCTAATCGCTCAGCTTCAGAACAACAATGTTGTGGGGCACCTTATCGAAAACTTTCGCGAAATCAAAATATATTGCGTCCACTTGTTGACGCTTCTCGATAGCTGTACGTCATCAAGTTCGAAGTGGCGGAACGTTTTTTTACAAATCCGTGTTGACGTTCGTCGATAATGTTGGATGAAGCAGGGTACATCGCATTGTAGATAATTTTTTTCCAGAACTTTAGCTAGACAGTTCAGCAGCGAGATTTCTCTGTAGTTTTCGATATTGTGGATGTTTCCAGCTTTACGGATGGGAACTATAGCAGCTTCTTTCCATACACTTGGGAAAACATTTTCCGAGATAGAGAGCTGGAAAATTATGCTTACTGGTGCAGAGAGAGCTCGAGCACAATGTTTTATAAACGCAGGAGGCAAGCAATCCAGACCAGGCCCTTTCAACGGATCAACGCTGGACAGAGCGCTGAATACATCGGTATCATTTACGTTAGGACGAGGTAGGTTGATAGTATACGTTGGTAATGTTTCAAGGTACTATTGCGATGGGCTGGTAAATACATCTTGGAAGTGCTCTGCAAATAGGTCCTCCGACTCGGCTGCCGACTGTGAATTTTTGTTTCGAAGATAGACATTTTCTGGTACCCCCCGCACGTTTTCTGGTATTTATAAACGTCCAGAACGTCGAGGGATTGTTACGAAGACTGCGTTGGACTTGGTTCAAATAGTCACCGAATGCACTGTTACGGGCTGTTTCATATTGCAGTTCCATTTGACGAAGAATAGTTTTGTTGTCGTCAGTCCTACGACGTAAATATCGCTTTCGTAGTTTCCGGAGTACGTTTCATAGGCGACCAAGCTCGGGATTCCACCACGGAAACTTATAATCTGCTTTTTTGCTGATACGTTTTTTTAGAAACTTTGCGGTGAAGAATCTCATATTGCCTCGTGATTGCATTGCCTTTATTAGAAAATCAAAAAGAATTTTATTAGAAATAGAGAAAAATGTAATTGAAGCTCTACCAAATTCACTGTATAAAATACGTTTTGTATGTGAATACCGTGAGTTGTGGCAAGTTTCGTAAAACCAAATATACATGAAATAGTTACTCAGAAACCCCAAAATGCTGATCCAACATCATCATTTGAAACTACACGGAAAAATCCAATTCTCGAAAAATCACGATATTGTGGCCTGATTTGCGAAAATCGTGACCATGTTTAGTCGCGATTTAGTAATTTCTCATCACATCTTCGTAAACTTTTATTCATCAGTTTACTATCGAATTTTACTGACACAATAAAGTTATTCATGCTCATGATTTCAGGACCTTAGTCACGATTGTCGTAATTATCGTGATGTTTTAGTCTTGAGCTTACTATCTTACTTTACAATTGGAATCCATCACTGATACCTCTGCAGCAAAGTTGGATTCTAATTTTGCTCGATAGGTAGACTTTTTCGGCTTCACTTTCTGCACGCTCTTTGCGTACCTTTATACTAGGGCCTTTAATCCGAGTAATGTTGCTGTGATCAGAAAATATACGAAGAGAGGCGAATAGTGAAAATCAGCCAATACTGCAACACTTTATTATGATTTCAAGAGCAGATTTTTTTTTCAATTTTATTTGAAAATGTATCTTATCGTGACCGTGGGATTTATTATGCAAATCACGTGCCTTTCAGAGAAAATAGACGAATCTATGCAGTTTTTTACGTGCCATAAAGGCGTTCTAAATTGTTCAGTGTGTAATACGTTTAATGGCCCTCTCATTTACGTCAACCGCCCAGTGAGACCGCCCAGTGAGATTAAGTCATCCTACGGCTACGTTACTCCAATGCGTTTAATGTTTATTCAATGAACGCCCGACATCTTCAACTGGGCGTTGCTGTCAAGTTGGTGTAAACGATTATTGTCAAAAAGGGACATTAAACGTATTACAATCTGAACAATTTAGACCGCCATTATGGCACATAAAAAGCTGGATTCTGAAACTAGTTTTCATTAATAAATGTGCTCTAGAAAGCGACTTACAATCATAATTTGACTAAATTCTACCGAAACCAATATTTCTCTTTTGATGAATCCTGATACTTATCTCCTTCAAATGAAGTTTGGGCAATATTTACTTACTTTGGTCAATTTGCTCAATAGAGTACTTGACAATCTGTAACTGTATTAGTATGTTCAACTATTTGTTTTCCTCCACCTGTCATAGGTGGAGAAAAATAAATCGAAAATACCTTTTCGGTCGTATTATTTTCATAATGGAAACTGACCAACTGCTATAGGCTGTCTAACGCAAAACTATAGAAAATGATTTTGATTTTGACAAATACCATACAACCCGCGAACAAAATCAATTAATACGCAGTAAAATCGTCATATTTCTTAATGCAAACCAAAGGCATGAAAGTTGGTTTTCTTTAAACAATTGGGCGAAAGTTTGGTTGTCTTCCTAAATTATTTTTTTATATAAATCACTTTTATTAAATATTCAATTAAATTGTAATTAAAATTTTTCATTCGGTACAAAAACTCATTTGTAACCCTTTGACGATTAAATTTGGTTCGCAAACGCTACTTTTAAATAGAAATTCACGATTTTCAAAACGAAAATTATATTTTGCTTGTATTTTGACAGCTTCATTAACAAACATGATCGTTTTGACTGCAGCGTGGGTCCATGTGTCGTTTTGTCATTAGACAACGAATTGTACGTCTCCGGAATAAGTTTTAGAGCTTGTTACACGGGTGCGTTTCAGCTTCGCCTCATCAGAAACCGACACTAACTTTTTGTCGGAATAAATTAGCGAAAGCTAGACGCAAATCCTAGGGGCAGATCACTCTAGAAATGTATAACAAATTTGCATCAAATTAGAAAAAAATGCATTTAATCTCCATTTTTGCATCAACTTTGCACTCCCTCACAGAAAATTTTGTTTAACAAACGTCCTACGCTGATTCACTTTGTTCGATGTTTTGTGGAATGTAGGGCTGATTTTTTATAGGGTCTTGACGTCTTACACGCAACGCAAAATACATTACGAATTTCTATTTTGATGGAAAGAAATGCATTTAATTTAGCCCCTAGCGCAAATCCCTTGAAACTAAAACACACTTTGTGTTTCAATCGAACGACTGATCAAACGTTATGTCCCGTCCGAGCAGAAGTTCTGTTTATGCCGATGAGACACAGTGGGATTTGCGTCAAGTCGGCGCTAATCTATTCCGACAAAAAGTTAGTGTCGATTTCTGATCAGGCGAAGCCGAAACGCACCCATGTAACATATAAGGATTTGTGCCCTTCAAGTGCAAAGACTGGTTTTACCAAATAAAAATTCGCTTTAGTGAAAAATTTTGATTTTTACCCAATTTTCCTCCTTAGGGTGGAATATAGCAGTTTTAGAGCGACATAGAGCATCCCAACACCATTATAAATACTACAGGGGACTAGGGGCAGATCACTCTAGGAATGTATAACAAATTTGCATCAACTTAGAAAAAATGCATTTAATTTCCATTTTTGCATCAACTTTGTACTCCCTCGCAGAAAAGATTACTTAACAATCGTCCTACGCTGATCCACTTTGTTCGATGTTTTGTTGAATGTAGGGCTGTTTCTGTAGGGTTTTGATGTCTTACACGCAACGCAAAATACATTGCATGCAACGCAAAATGCATTACGAATTTCTATTTTGATGCAAAGAAATGCATTTAATTTCGCTGATTTTAAAAAATGCATCACAAGTGATCTGCCCCTAGACAGGAGTGCTATTTAAAACGTTTAAATTGGCTGACCGTTTTATATATGACAACTGGAGGAAAACAAACTCCCAATTAGTGTGTGAAATGATTTGCATAGAACTCTATAAGGTATTTCAACGAGAACATTTCAAAGCTTTATACACACCTTAAACAAGCCAATTCTGAAGCCTGGCTGTTCGCGAAATAATAGATTATCGAAAAGGCACAAAAGCGAAATAACTTTAGTTTATGTTACCTTTCACTTTCTTTCAAAAATTAACGCTTCATATACTCGAAGCAACAAAACAACAAAATGTTTATGAGCCCTTTTCTTGATGAAAAAGACTATTTTCGACAAGGGCCCACATATTAATTTAATGTAAACAAAAGGGCTCACCCGCATGAGCTAACGTCTTGCTGAGGGCCCCTATTATTGGCTCGAATCAAAAGTTGTCGAAATGTCAATTGAATATTCGACGAGAACATTTCAAATAGGCCGATAAACAAAACGTAAACAATTCCGGTTAATACTTACTTCAAATGGACACTAACAAAGCTTTATACATACCTTAAATAAGCCGATTCTGAAACCTGGCTGTTGGGGAAATAATGGATTAATGAAAAGGCACATAAGCAAAATAACTTGTTTTGCTTATGTTCCCTTTCACTTCCCCTCAAAAATCAACGGCTCATAAACACCAAACAACAAAACGGAAAAATTTGTTTATGGGCCCTTTTCTTAATGAAAAAGACTATACTTGAAAAGGGAACAAAAACATCGCAACACCAAGAAAGGGATCAAAATAAACGTCACATAATCATTTGCTGTAAACAAAAGGGCTCACCCGCACGCACTATAAGCTAACGTCTCGCCGAAAAGGGATTATGGGAGAGGGCACAAAACCAGTGCGATGTTTCAAAAGGGACCAAAACATTTATCTACAAAAAACGTTCAAAATACAATTTTTTTAAATAAATCTGTTATATTATTAGGAAAAAATGGTTAATTTAACACGGCATTGAGTTGTTTGGTCCTTAAATCAAGCTCCAGTTCATAAATGGGAATATAAAGTACGATGTAATTTTTCAGACGCCATTTTCTCAGTATGAGCATATTGTAGATAATGCCTTATGAAATGTTGACGTCGATATGTTCATCCGGAGTGTTCATTTATGTTTACATTTTACTAGCGTTGCCAATTTCATTTTGATTCCACCACCCAATGTGGCTACGCCACGTCGCTTTTGCGCATGCTGTCCGACTTCACTACTGCTCAACCACAGACTAACAAACATAACACTCGAAAACGATTCTTTGCCCGCTTTAACGGTAATATTAAATATATATTTTTGATTTGGGACTGTGGCCGCATTTGAGATTATGGCGCCACTGATATATGCGCAAGTATACGGGGGATAGACCACTAGTGAAAAATTGTTCCCGAGCCTGTGGGATAACCTTTTTGCAAATGAGTGGTTGGGACCGTGTATAAAAGGTGGAGCTAGTGTTCTAGTAATATTGACGGATGGATATTTTTTGAAGGAATTTCCTCATGGTGTTATGTCTGCTAGTCTGTGTTTAAACTAGGTATAGCCCCAAACGAGTGGATCACAGGTTCGCTTGTTTCCGCCGGCGGGTTGGCTGCCACCTCGCCCGGCGGATCCTCAGAGGCTGTGCGCTACTTCGGTCCCTAGGCCTCGGTTATGCTGGTACACCTTAAACAGAGGTTCCTGAAGGGTATCGGATGGTTACCGGAACCCAGTAAAGTTCAACCGGAAATGAACCAGAATTCTTGCTGTGCTAATTCGAATTCCGGCTCCAGCGACACAACCGATTCTGACTAGAATCGGTTGTGTCACTGGAGCCGGAATACGAATTAGAACAGTTTGACGCTACGGAATGAACTTTGTTTACTTTCGAGACGTTTTGATTCGAACCAATAACATCCAGCCTTCGCTGAAAATGGTTGATGGGAGAGGACCAGGGCACAAAACCAGTGTGATGTTTCAAAATGAGACCAACACATTTATCTGCAATAATCGTTCAAAATACAATTTTTCAAATAAATCTGGTTAAACGTTATTTGGTTCTTATATCAAGTTCCAGTGCATAAATGGGAATATAGAATACGAGGTAATTTTTCACACGCCATTTCTCAACATCAGTATATTCTGTTTGCAGTTGAAAACTGGAAAATCCAACCGTTCAAAATACAATTTTTGAAAAAAATCTGGTTAAACGTTATTTGGTTCTTATATCAAGTTCCAGTGCGTAAATGGGAATATAGAATACGAGGTAATTTTTCACACGCCATTTCTCAACATCAGTATATTCTGTTTGCAGTTGAAAACTGGAAAATCTAACCAACGACAATCGTATTTTCTCTGGTTCTAAACAATAGAATCACGTCGGAAATAGTGCGCTGTATTCATACAATGATGCGCTATGCAGCGCACTACTTCCGACATTATGGATTAGCACTGCACAAGAGAAAAAAACGATTGTCGCTGGTTGTGTTTTCCAGGTTTCAACTATAACGATAATACATATTGTATTTAATACCATATAGACTTTTCTACGACTCATGTACGTACACGTCACATGGCACAAATACTACATCATTAGCTGGTGGAAAATAATAAACAAAGACGGCAAAAGCAAATGGGATTGTTTTCAACCAGGAAGGTGCAGAAGTGTTCGTGAGATCGAGCGACTAAAACTCAATGAAATGTTGACATCGATTTTTGGCATCACACTATTCGTCTCTCTCCGTTTTCTTACTGACTGTGTTAATTAATTATAGTTACTATATTGATAGTTATGCGGAGACACTGAGCGGAGCCAATTGAACATGTCAAATGCCAGAGCCAATCGAGCATTACGTCACACAACATAGACTTTTCTACGGCCCATGTACGTACACGCCACATGACACAAATACTACATCACAAGCTGGTGGAAAATAATAAACAAAGACGGCAAAAGTAAATGGGATTGTTTTCAACCAGGAAGCTTCATTAGTGTTCGTGAGACCGGTCGCAAAGAACTCAATGTTCTCTTTGGCTGTATATAGAAAATGGTTATGGTGACAATTAGTTTACTCTTTCCTTGAGTTATCCTAAGACACGACGTGACAATCGGCGTCTTATTTTTCATTCAGCATTCTTCTTTTCGCACATTTTCTCCCTGCCCTGCCCTGTGTTGCTATTTTTATTAATGAAAATGGAGTCTTGTTAATTTATTTTATGCTGGCAATATTTTGTATCTTGAATCCACCATATTGATGAAGGGCACCGTTTTTCCACGTCGTGGGTGTTTAGTAAGGTTTGATGAAGCCATTTTCTGAATAATTTTTGATTATAGGTAATTTCTGTCTTATTTTTGTTAAAGTTAATCAACCACGTATACGGTAAATGTATGATAAATACTTGATTCACTTTGCTGCACAATTTCACTTCAATTTAGTCATTTTTACTTTTTAACGATAATCATTTTATTTGTCAAAAGTGATAGCAATATTTTCCTTTAAATATTCGCGATCTAAAGCTGGATGTAGACCGCAAGATGGCATGAAAGTGCAATGATGATGTTT
Source organism: Topomyia yanbarensis (assembly GCF_030247195.1). Lineage (NCBI taxonomy): Eukaryota > Metazoa > Arthropoda > Insecta > Diptera > Culicidae > Topomyia > Topomyia yanbarensis. The sequence goes on along the minus strand of NC_080671.1, from coordinate 200,448,407 downwards.
TTATTTTCAACTGTCAAAACACATTGAAAATTAAATTTTGAAATTCATTAATTCAATCAAAATTATAATCAAATGTGATTTCATCTAATGAACAGAAAAATTGATGAAGAAAATATGTTTCCTACGTTTGAAAAATATCTCGATGGTAAATTTCTTGATACACCACTAAGAATTCAATCTTCCGGTTTCAGTTTATGCTAAAATGAAATTTAGAGATTGAAATCTCAATAAAAACACGATAGTGGGCGAAAATCACCGGATTAAAGAGTGCAGGTATTGAAAGTCGAGGTTATCCATTGATAAATCCAATTTCTAAGTAAACATTTCCCGTATCTAAAACAACCGACATAACCTCAACAATACAAAAATAATTCCGGATCTCAATAATTCGCAATAAAATGTCGAGTTCGACTGAATGTTTTGGTGCCAAACTAAAGAACGAGTTTTTTCTTATCACCCGTAATAAATTTTTTTGTGGAACTATGTATTGTTTATCTTAAAACAATTAAAATAGTACAACCGTCCTACATCATCAATGCAAGAAAATATTTTTATCATTTGACTGGTACGAATAATGAAATCTAGTTGGCGCGTCGACCGGATAAGTTTCACGAGAGCCAATAGCAACACTGCCAAACATCATTTCGCTATCCCTGCAGTAACATTGCGTACGGAGCAAAAAGTCAGAATCAACCAATCAGGAGCTGAACCATTCAGACGTAAAATTCCCCAGTCTTTCGGGTCTAATTCAAGATGGAGAGAAAGGTGGGAACATTTAACACTTTTGAGTGTATTTAAATTAATGTGTATTAATGATTAAATTAACTATGACCGAACCGAAATAAAACATATGGCAACAGAAAGGCCCACTACGTCATTTGGTTGTGCTTTTCTTCTTCATATCCTCTTGTTTTTTCGGCTTGAAGCTAAGTATGCACCTCTTGCGAAATGAAATTTCCTATACAAAACCTATGCATAAAAAACGTCGCGAAATGCTCGCGAAAAAAATTTTCGTTTCCATTTCGTAAGCGGTACGCAGCTCTCGCGAAAACGATAACGAAAAATGCAGTCAGCCGAGACACGGTTCGACAAACGATAAGTTTCATAATACTTCCGCGAGATAGCGCTGCTTTCTATGCGCTGTCACCAAGGCAAACTTTTTCCTTGCGAAATAATGGTCAATGGTATTATTTCGCACGGAGGCTCGCGAAATTTTGACAGGTTGCAATGAAAACATATAAAAAAACACAAGATTAGTAATTTTTTGTATTTTTTTTCATCGCGACCTGTCAAAATTTTGTAGTTTTGGGAATCAATATTTTGAATTTGAATGGTAAGTTTTAAAATATTTTTGGAATTGTGATTGTTTCTAGTAATTATTATTATTTACAGGCACACCCGAACAAAGCAGCCACAAGAGCAGCATTTTTCGTCAGCAGCTGAAGCAGCAGCCATCTATCTACTTGATAAGTTTTCATCAACAACAACCAGATGCTACAAATCAGCTCAACTTGACTCAACATCCCGGATCTGGCAATCAGCCAACCAACATTAAATCGATACAACCGTAGCAGTACCAACAACTCCAAATCCAGCAGCTACCAACAATCTCTCAAAAAAGAACCACAGCAATTACAGCTCAGAACCAACAAAGCAACAAGAGCTTTTTTTTACGAATAATGGACCCAACGGACACACTTTATCGGCACATTCTGTCGTAAAACTTGCCTGCCACTATTCTTACCAGCGGTTACCTTCCTGATGTAGAGAAATCAGAGTCAAACACAAACGTCATATTACTGCCTTGGCTCCTACCAGTTGCTTGCATGAAAATATCGCTGCCTCCACAGTGCTCGTGATTCCATCCCAGCAGCAGCTAGCAACCACAATTCCAGTGCTTATCGCCAGCAACATCAGAAAATTAAGATTTCCCCCAGACCATGACCATCATCCGACAGATCGGTAGCAACAACGTTCAACTGACGTGCAATCGATCCAAGTCAATCAGGGCCAAATGTAGAAGACTATTGGTCAACCGCAAAAAAAGATACATCAACAGCACTTTCAAACACAGTAGCAGCAGCATACTGTACTGTACCACGCCGCGTGCGTGGACTTTTTTTATTCAGTTGGTGCAGCAAGGTGAGTCATTTTTACTACCTTTTTTAGTTTCGAAGGATCAGTACCGTGTTCAGTACATTGTAATGTAATACCCTATTCTTTCAAAAGCTCGCGTTCACTCATTCACGGATATTTTTCATCATATTTTTTTCAGATCGAACAGCAACCATAGCGGATACACATCACCGAACACCAGCAACATAATGCCATGGTAACCACCCAGCAGCAGAACACGGTGATAATGGGCCAACAGTAAATACAACATCAAGATCCTCGGAAAGGACTTTCTCTTTCGGTATGTGTTTAACAGTAGCTTCTCTCCTCCAAGCATTCCTTTGCATATTTAGATGTCCTTGTCAATTTACAGAACAAACATAATGGAAGCATACTCTACACGCGCGACATATTCAATCGGGCCAACCGTGTGACTCGTTTGGAAAAAAGCGCTCATCATCGGTTTCATGGCAGCGAAGTGAGCAGACAAAAGAAGGCGTTTTTTTCCGCAAGGTCGCTCTGGGCAAAAGTTCAGCCAATTGCAAGGAATAAACCACCGGAGTGACAGTATCCGTGCTGTTTGGGACCTTTTTCCATATATTGTAGCTTTTGAATTTTAATACCCGGTCGAAACGATGGCAAGTGCTGCCGATAACTGGGTCAAAAGGTGGAGGGAGGATCAGGAAATTTCTGCACTCGGTAAGTGTTTTTTTTTGTCATAACGAACTAACCTATTTTTGGAGCGATAGTTTTTCCATAGGTTTTGAATTTTTCTTTTCAATACAAGTAGGTTATCGATCTGAGTATCCCTAAGGATAAGGAACCAGAGCCGGCGGCTGACAGCCCAAAGAAAGAGAATGCGGAAAAACCTTCTAGTTCACCGCCAGTAGAACCAGCGATCAAATTACTCCCGTAGAAACGGCTGCACCTGCAGTTTTGTTTTCGGTAGCTACAGAAATTAAGACTTTAGCAGCTCCTGAAGAAAAAAAAAAGCTGCTAGCAAAAATGGAGAAACAGCTTCCTCCACGGAAGATGCAGAGGCATTCAAGTAAGTCGAAATCTGGAGAAAATTTTGATTAGGACATAAGTAACATTGAGAGCCTCTCTCTGTTTACTTTCTGTTTCGATTATTACGTCTTTATAACACTTTACACTAATTTTCCAGTACATATCGAAAGCCGATAGTTTTTACTAGAATATTAGGCAAAGAGTTGAGTACTAAATATTGAAACGACCGAGTAATTAACAGAAGAGAAACACACCAAAAAGAATCTTATTGTTACTTACGTCCTATTCAAATTTTTCTCCAGAAATATTTCATATCAGCTTTAAAATTATCCATGATTCATCTTTTAGCCCGGCGGATGCAAGTTTGCTAATTAAACTTATTCGCAAAAGTCTAGTAGAATCAAAGCTGGATCTGGAGGTGAAGGATCCTTCTTCGCAGCTATACTTGGTTAAAACTTTCGAAGCTTTGCACATGAATTCGGAACTGCTTCAGGAAGTCTATGCTATTGGTTTCAACGCTCCTTCCAAGATTCAGAAGACGGCTCAACCTACTCTGTTGGCCGATCCGCCACAGAACATAATTGCCCAGAGTTGGTCGGGAACAAGAAAAACCACTGCCTTCGTGCTGGCAATGCTCAATCGAGTCGATCCGTTGAAAAACTATCCGCAGGTGATTTGCCTTTCCCCACGTATGAACTGGCAATTCAGAAGGGGAAAGTAGCTGCAAAACGGCAAAGTTTTGCACGGAAATCGAACTTGGTTAAACCGTTCGCGGTGAGAAGATCGTCAAAGGGGCGAAGCTGACTAATCATATCATCATCGGAACAGCCGGGCGTTCGACCTTAAGAAGATTGCAATTTTTGTACCGGACGAGACGGGCGTTATGATCGCTGTTCTTTTTAGCCACGTACGAGCGGGAGGTGATGGGATTCGCCCAGTACATCGTAACCAATCCGATCATGATTCTTCTGGTGCGGGAGCAAGAATCACTCGATAACACCAAACACTACTACGTCAAATGCCGCAACCAGGACGAGAAATATCAAGCAATTTCAAACATGTACGGTGTGATTACCGTCGGACAAGCGATCATTTTCTGTCATATGATGTATAGGACAGTTGTAAACTCCAAGTAAACTTATTTTCGGCATTGTTAATCGATCGAAACAGGCACGCAAAACGGCCGGTTGGACCAGGATAATCACTCAGTAGCGGTACTGTCCGGTGATCTAACGGCGGAGCAACGGTTGGCCGTTCTGGATCGATCCTGAGCCGGACTAGAGAAGGTATTGATTGCAACGAACGTTTTATCTAGGGGTAAGTTCCACCACTTGATTCTGGCTGCAGCACCAGGTTACGGGGAGATTCTTCCGCCTTAGGTATCGATGTTGAACAGGTGACCATTGTCATCAACTTCGACCTGCCGATGGATTAGCAGGGACGAGCCGATTGCAAAACGTATCTACATCGAATTAGACGCACCGGTAGATTCGGTAAGTGTGACTCATTCTTGTGATCCTATAGATTGTATTTCTTCCCACTTCTTTAACAGAACGGAATCACCATCAACCTAGTGGGCAGTGATCGAAGCATGATGATTTGCAGATCAATCGAAAAACACTTCTGGAAAAAGATTCAGTTGCTAGACGCGGAGAACTCGGACGAAATTGAAAAGATCGCACCGTAAAGTGTTTTCGACCAGCTACTGGTGAAAGGCATAAGAGCTTTTTTGGGTCATACTTGTTATGATTCTGAATTTATAATTTTATTAATTTTTTTTCTTCCTTGACCTGACATATGTAACCAACAGGGTAATAAATTTACAATTAAAATTACAATTTATCTCTACCCAGTTCTATCCAAAAATTTGAAAAGGGCCTAACTGCAAAATGTAACAAATTGAAATTTCATGTTTTCCATTAACAAATATCTTCCCGAGCACGTACATAACGCAACATTTGATCATGAAGAATTTTGATAGCGATTTTACAACAATTAATAAAAGGGCCTAATTGATTTTTATGACCGAACTGATTATGAAAGGACCTAACTGATTGGAAAGTGCCTAACTAGCAATACACTCGTTTTAAGTGGATTATAACGTATTAATGTATTATGACTGAGGCTTATAACATCTTTTCCATAATTTACATACAGGGTCAATCTGACAATCAAATAAGAATTCAGTTAATTCGTCTAACTTTCGGTGTAATATCAGACTTGAACAGCATTTTTTGTGTGAGGTATTCTGCCGCTAGAAGCAAAACTGTCCCATGTGCTATGGGAATCCCTATACACATGGGACAATTATGCTTCTTGTGGCAGTAATGCAAGTAGTAGCAATATGCGCAATTCCTTAAACCTCTCTAGTGTTTCATGCAATAAGAATTACCACGAATTACTTATGGCAATAAATTTGAACTACGATTCTCACAATTGTTATACCAAAAATAGGTTTGTATCCTTACTGATTATTGGTAGCATTCCCTGAGACTTCCAGAACATTTAGTAGTAGCCATTGTTATCATAATCGATTTTTAAAGTCAGCCAAAGTTTAAATCCTAGGGTTTGGTTCGATTTGAAACCGATTGAGTCGGAGTCGGTTGTTATATTTGCGTTATATTTCCGGATTCCGAAGCGTGTTTCGAAAGGTAGTTTCCCCGAGACTTGTAAAGGCGGCCAAGGCAATCAGATTTGCTTCTTAATGGTCAAACGCCGATTAAGAGTTACGATTCGGACAATTACAATAGATTTGGTTTGAGCGAATTTCGATCATTTCCCTGGGTCTTCTGGAACCGGTAGAAGCAGCCAATTTAGATAGAAAATGGCCAGCCAATGATTTAAATTTCCGATTGCAGGAATTGTGCTGTCTAAATTGGTCAGACTGAACTTCCCCGAGACATCCGGAACCGTCACAAATAAGCATTATGATTAATCATGCTCGAAATATGATTCACGCTGAGTACGTCACTTCCCTGAGAGCTTCATGAATGGCAAATAGGTTTACAATTGTTACCGATTTCATACACATCCGTGATGAATTAATAAAATACATTATTTAAAACATTTAAATGACAACAGAAATATAAAAAAGAAATAAACAAACAACAGCTGATGTCGTTTTCCAGTTATCAAAAGCGACATCTAACAGCAAACACACAGACTAGTTTTCGCGAACAAATGTCAAAATTCCGCACGGAAGAAGGAAAAATATTTCGCGACCTCATTTCGCAAGAGGTGCATACTAATGTGGTTTTCGTTTGAGGCGAAACTGAGTCAGTTCCTAACCCCAACTGCTGTCAAAATGTATGAACTGACAGCGGTTGGGGTTAGAACCTGATTCAGTTTCAGGTTCAAGCGAAATCGCCATAAGCTTCATCAAAGAAAAATGACAACCGCACTCACACACAGAAAAAAATGTGCACACCCGTATCCGTTTTAAGTCTAATATTGCGCACTTCCCACCAACCTGGACTCCGCACTTTTAAAGTGCGAGTGATCTCAAAACTGCGAGCTGTCAAAAAACATGTATTTCAAGTGGTAGAGATGGTACTTTCATAGACAGACCAGTCGAACTAACCGGTCTATGAGAAGAATTTAATGGAAGAATGGTAAGTGCGCAGTGCGATTAGAATCCAGTTTTTAGTGCCACAAGCAATAGCGATTTCGCTTGAACCTGAAACTGAGTCAGGTTCTAACCCCAACCGCTGTCAGTTCATACATTTTGACAGCAGTTGGGGTTAGGAACTGACTCAGTTTCGCCTCAAACAAAAACCACATAAGTATCTGTGTTGAGTTCTCTCCATGTATTTAAAACACAGTTCTAAACAAATAGAACGGCGTGGTATAGCAGTTTTAAATTTTAAAACAAAACTGTTCGAAAGTATAAAACAAAATGCTCTGCTGGAGATGTGATTGTTTCAGTTCCAGTTCTACTTTGAAACTCTTATAAAAATGAAACGCTCCTGAACATGCGACGCTGTTCTATTTGTTGCTGATTTTAAAACACGTTTAGAACTGTGTTTTAAATACATGCAAAGTATTCAGCACAGACACTTAGACCACATAGACTGGAAAAAAATAAATTTGAATGCAGTAACGCTGAAGGTATGGCGAGACATGAATTTTAAACTGAATAGAACATCCGCTAAAACTGCTGCTGGGGAAAGCAAGTTCCAGTTTTAAAATTTTCAGTTATATATTATAGAACTGTCAAAATTATGAATCTAGAACTGAAACACTCCTGAACATACTCTAAGGCTTGAACATTTGCATGGGATGCCGGTGTTTTCTAGAGCACTCTAGTTAGAGTGTGGCCAAGAGGCCATGACGTATCCATACGAACATGAAATTTGACGTATTTCTATTGTGTATACGTCAAATTCCATGTTCGTTTGGATACGTCATGGCCTTTTGGCCACACTCTAACTAGAGTGCTCTAGTGTTTTTTTTCTTGAAATAAGAGCTACCAGTTACCCAAGACGGATACAGGTGGGCACATTTTTTTCTGTGTGTGAGTGCGGTTGTCATTTTTCATTGATGAAGTCGAAAAAACAAGAGGATATGAAGAAGAAAAGCACAAACAGTTGACGTAGCGGGCCCTTCTGTTGCCATAAGTTTTGTTTCGGTTCGGTCATAGTTAATTTAATCGGTTTTTTTCGAGGTAAAAAGTGTCCATAAGTGTTCTAATCGATAGATCCGAAGTGAAGCTCGGCGTTTTCTGACTTTTCATCGTGCGCCAAAGAATCAGGATACTCGTTCGGATGTTGATGTTTACTTCAAGGGCCCCGGCCGCCATGCTTAATTTTGCAAGTATAATACCACAGAGAACAGACGTCCATCTTCAGCATTCAACTTGTGTAAAATCTCTAACGGTTTCGAAGGTAGTTTTGATATCTAAACCAGGTGCGCTACTGTCGTCATGTTCTTTTGTGGCTGAGTGCGACAGAATTGACAGCGGTTATTCCTCTACCCAGTCAAACTAGTCCGGAACCGATTCGGACTTCCAGCATGAATTCCAGCTCAAATGCGTCAACCGATAGAGTCGGAATCGGTTGTTTTCTTCGAGCTAGATTCCATGCAGAATCCATCCAGGATTTCGAACCGGTTCCGGAATCGATTTGACGGATCGTTGGGATAGGTTGGTGTGGCGGCGCTAGTGTTTTTAGTATATTAATTCAAATGTTTACACATGTTTTTTAAATATTTTTGTTCGATCATGGATGTTTGTTCTCTCCCGGATAGAATTTTACAATAGCATTTACCCTACAAACAATCATAAAACAATAAATATTATAGTTATTACTGTTTCAACATTGTTCGATGCCAAGTTCTCACAGCAGATTTACAATAATATTTCATGTAACAATAAATTTCACTGTTCAGCAAAAAACTGATACAGTGCATTCACATTAAATTTTACTGTTTTCGAGAAAAAAATGTATGGAGAAAAATTGATTTTTTTAATGTTAAGATACATAACCACCTCCCTTTTTCACTGTAAAAGTCTATTTTACATTGAAATTTACTGTAAAAACGTTAAAGTTTATTGTTTTTGTATTGTAGCATAACACTAAAACTTACTGTAAATTATTGTAAAATTACTGTACTGTCACAGTGAAAATCATGGTTTTGTTACTGTACATTTCTATTCGGGCTGTGATAATACTAATACACTCAAAAGTGTCAAATGTTCCCACCTTTCTCTCCATCTTGCCAGTTACCGGCTTTTGTGTCCGCCTCACTATGAATATAAGGTTTGTTCCAGTACATGGAAGTTACTCCCTGTTGCTCCGGAGCAAAAAAGTCTTGCTCCTTTTCACTCCGGTTTTCCACCACAAGAAGAAAAAAGAGAAGAAGATAGTACAGGAACGATTTTCTCCCTGTTTGCTCCGGAGTACTTCCAGTTTCTCCTGGTACTGGAACAAACCTATAGTAACCAAAGAGAATAGGGAAAGAGACGAAGAGTGAAAATCAGTCAAAAAGGCAACACTCCCTTTATGATGATTTCAACACTAGAATTTTGGCAACCGCTTCCACAGGCAGCACTTTAAATGACTCCTATTATATTTTGAAAAGAAACCGTCTGTCGATCGTTCGATTTGTTTATCAAATGATGTGCATTTTGAAACAAAGAGATGGAATAATTTTAAAGCTTGTTTTTACTTATACATATACTCTAGAATGCACCTTAAAATCATGACTGAACTGAATTCTGACGAAAATTCAAATTTCTTTTTTGATAGATGTACAATACTTATCTCCTCCAACTCAGGCATGAGTAATGTTTATTTACATTGCACGATTGGTCTGCTCAATAAGGTATTTTCGGCTTCACACTATTCGCCTCTTTCCCTATTCTCTTTGATAGTAACTATAGAATTAATCGCAACATGTATAAATTAGAAAAACTCTAAACTTCTCTTACTAGAATTTTTCTAGTATAAATCATCATACATGATTTTTCAGTGTATGCATAGAGCTGGGCAACGCATGTGGAACATTTGGAAAATATGTTTATGCTTTTTTGCGTTTTCAATCGACAGCTGTTATTATTTCGCGCCCTTTCGGTGTTGGCATCGCCCGCAGTTTCCCACTATTTTGTCGTAGTCCATTCATTTATCGGAAGACTTCATTCAAGTTGTGACGTGTTTTTGTACATATCGTAATATTCTTGCAATTATTCGCGCTAAGCTTGATAGTATTATATTTAAAATAAAGTATGAGTATTCATTGATTTCACGTTACCTAGTAAATAGAATAAATATATTTTGCAGACCGTCAAAATGTTCGAGGCTCGGCTAGTCGCTAGTACCACTCTGAAGAAGGTCCTGGATGCCATCAAGGACCTACTAAACGAAGCGACTTTTGATTGTAGTGACTCTGGAATTCAGCTGCAGGCAATGGACAACTCCCACGTTTCGTTGGTTTCACTATCGCTGCGTTCGGATGGATTCGATAAATATCGGTGTGATAGAAACCTTTCAATGGGAATGAACCTGGCCAACATGTCTAAAATTATGAAATGTGCCAACAATGACGACACCGTTACCATGAAGGCACAAGATAATGCGGATACGGTTACATTCATGTTTGAGTCTCAAAACCAGGAGAAAGTTTCCGACTACGAAATGAAATTGATGAACCTAGATCAGGAACATTTGGGAATACCAGAGACAGACTACGCTTGTATCGTTCGGATGCCTGCCATTGAGTTTGCTCGCATCTGCCGAGATCTATCCCAGTTTGGCGAGTCTGTTGTCATTTCCTGCACAAAAGAAGGTAATTTTGTAGTTATTGTCAGACAGGATTCTCGAATAATACCATTTTATGATTAGGTGTTAAATTTTCCGCATCGGGTGATGCCGGATCGGCTAACATAAAGCTGGCTCAGACTTCGACAGTAGAGAAGGAAGAAGAAGCTGTCATAATCGAAATGCAGGAACCGGTGACGCTTACCTTTGCCTGTCGCTACCTAAATTCTTTCACAAAGGCAACACCGTTATCCAATCAAGTACAATTATCGATGTCAGCGGACGTTCCGTTGGTTGTAGAGTATAAAATAACAGACCTCGGACACATTCGATATTATCTAGCGCCGAAGATTGAGGATGACGAAAATTAAATGTGTGTTATGTTATCTCTTCAATCGATATCTACTAATTAAAGATCTTTACAATACCTACTTTATACATAATCGAATGCATATGTTGATTAATAATTTTGATGACAAAGTTACACTCGGGCAGAAATGCCACGTGTTTTGTTGAGATAGTTGAGAATATTTAAATAGTCTGAAGACTAGACAAAGAAGAAATAATTCCTTCGAATCGTCATTCTTGTACAATTTTGCTAAACAGTCTATTGATATTTCAAAAGTCTGTAAATGTAGCATATCTGTAAGAGACTGTCAGAAGAGTTGAAAATACAACCCTTGTCTCAAAATATTGCTTTTTGGGAATAATGCATTAAAAATGCTTGCCTCATCTCGACACATTTGGATGGCTTGTTGGAACTTTCTACTCAGTTGTGTTGTTGTCCATATATAAAAGAATACGTCTTTAGAAAGACGGATCTGGTTTCAATGCAAACGGATGAATGTTTTGTCTTAAGCATGAAATGCCTTTGTGTCAAGCTGTAGCCAATTCAACTCGCAAAGTGTAATTCACTTTGCGAGTTGAATTGTTCTGCAAAAAATCCTATCAGGCCACAGACCTAGCAGACACGATACTCGAGGTCACCAAAGTGTTGTAAAATTCAAACGGCCTTTTCAAATGTTAACTTGTTTTTCCTGCTTGCCGCAAATGGCGCGCAACCATATGGAGATGATTGATAAGAATGTCAAAAAATCCAAATCACTAATAACCGCCCGCGGTTGTTATACAGTTAAGACCCGTTTTTATCAGCCCCTTGGTCAACTTTAGGTTGATAAAACCGGGACATTGATAAAATCGGGACATATATTTTTCTTTCTTTTTAAGAAGCCTCATAAGCTTTCCTGATTATTTTGCTTAAACTGCCCTTAAGGGGGTCAGACAGTGCAAAATTCAAAAAAAACTTTGCATGTTTCGGATCTCTAAGATAAGAAAAATATGCTCAAGAAAGGATTTACTCGAATTCAATTTGGTTCGACTGCTAGAGCCCATCAAACTACCAACTATCAATTTTCATATGAAGCTGATAAAATCGGGTCAAAAAGCTGATAAAATCGGGGGTAGATGAAATCGGGGGCTGATAAAATCAGATTCACTGTATTCGTTATTGTTGCTGTGCCAAATGAACGGATTTAGAATGAAACAAAAATAAAACTGGGGCTCTACAATTGCTTCTCATAATCGTTTGTCTGGAAATCAATACTCTAAATGAGTATGAAGAAAACGAGGGTGTTA